>NC_039277.1:16936704-17236704 GCF_003368295.1 Carassius auratus | reverse complement strand
AAAACAATATTATATTTTAAAAGCTATTCATTCAAAAACATGTATTTTAGAGGTCACAAACGTTTTTTGTTGTATATTAAAGCTACTATTTAGTTATACTTATACTAATATTTCTATACTAGTCTGTTAATAAAATATATTTATACTAATTATACCATATAATGATTTATTATTACTGTGTCTTTTTACGGAGTGAATCACTGAATAATTAATGAGTGTGATATTTAGGCTCCGCCTCCTAAATTACAGGCGGAGTTTCAGCCTATTGTTTTCTTGTGCATGTGTATATTTCTTTCTTTCAGCGGTCCATTACATTGTTTGATCTCCGTGATCCGGTCGGGGGTATTTTATTCACACTCACAGGCTCTCGAACATGTAGATGTGAATAAACAGTTAGTGATTCATTTGAGTCATTTGACGCTTGATTCGTGAGACTTAAAACCGAGTATGAAGAATAAACACTGACGTGAAGACACTCAGGAGCCTGTTTATAATGGTGAGGTTTATTTTTAAATGACCATTTAATATTGTAAATTCGTATATATATATATATATATATATATATATATATATATATATATATATATATATATATATATATATATATATATATATATAATTTTTTATTTGTAAAAAAAATGCCAACTTTTTTTAATAAATGCTGTCTGCTTTAAAGACTTTTAATGTTTTTTTTTTTTCTTTGGTTTTCTAATTTAAAAATTTGATAGATATTGTTTTAAGCTTGTTCAGGCTCATATTCTGGAACTGGATATTGTTACTGGTTATGGTATGTTTTTGGCTTACAAATAATCACCTAATTTTCCATAAATGGCATATCAATTATTTGTGACTTTTTTTCAGGGCTTCTTTTTCATCTTCAGGAAATGATTCATATTTAAAACACCATGCCTCCAGTGACCTCTCAGGAACTCCCTCTCAATATCTATGTGGTCATCTTTGGCTCTGGGATCTTGGTCTTTGTTTTAAGCCTTATATTCTGCTGCTTCTTTATAAGGTAAGTGTGACTGTAATATTGTGACTAAATGTGTGATAGTTTAACAGAACAGCCCTTTTGGACCATGCCGATCCTGAATGACGTTTCTAAAAGTAAAACCCTTCTTTGTGACTGGAATTCATCAGTATTTCCCTGTGACAGACTGACAGCTGCAGAGCAGAAGCGACTTCCACTGTCCTCACGCACTTCCGAACTTGAACAATTCAGGACTAGATTGCATCTCTGTGCTTTTTGTTCACAATGCTATTTTTGACAAAAGGCTTTTGAACTAACCCTCCCTTGCCAAATTTGTGTTTAGAAACATACAACACAACCTTTGCCTGTACTACTGATGCCTAGAGAAATAATAAATAATAATAAAATACATTTGTATAATATTTATACTTTTTAAATTTTGAAATATTTAATCAACCCTTTAATTAATGGTTTTGCCTGTTTATCTTTGCAGTAAACTGAGACATCAAGCTTACAATGTGAGAGCTGGATACAAGCTGGTGAGTGCATATTATAAATAATATCATCAGAAAGTATTTGACACTTACATCACACTTAAAAACATCTCTTCACTAGAGTCTCGCTTCGAATCTGCTGGTGCTTTGGTGATTTTTAGTGGATGTTTGAAGTTCACACAGGTGTCCTTTAGAGGAACCACAGGTGTAGAAAATCACATAAGCTATAATCACATTCGCTAAAATGAAACACATAACTTCATTTTCAAACGTACTGCCAACAGAGAAAATTGGCTTAGAAAGTGCTTGTGCCATTTCTAAATTAATGGCACTTTGTTATTTTTTATTTTTAATGCATACGTTTTTGTGTCAATGAAGTAAAGTCTGCTTTATTTATATAGAGTTTTATAAAATAGGGATTGTTTTATAAGCAACTTAACAGTATCAACAGGAAAATAGCCAAATAATTTACGCAAAATTCAAATATGAGATAGTTTCAACTATAAATCAGCTTTACTTAAGATAATAAATGTCATTATAGAGCCCCAGTCAGTATTGGTTCAATTCAGTTCAGATGAGTTTATTTCAGCTATAAGCTGCTTTACAAAAGGCAACGATGTCATAATTGTTAATGTTGCATCAACTGTGTCTAAGAAGTGTCTAAAAACTGTTTGCTGCCACTATATTTTAAAACAAAAGATAATCGACTGTGTTTTGCATTACAGGTTGTATTTGAAAATGAAACAACATGGTTACATGCACATGTGGTAAAAGTTTTGTTTTAAGTTACATGTTATCACAATGGCTAAAGATATTTGACTACTCCTCAATCCTGAGACTCTTCAAACCTGATATTCCCTCCTGTACATTTTGTTTTCTCAGTTAACATGTGCAGTCTGTTTGGAGGACTTCAGGACAAAGGATGAGCTTGGAGTGTTGCCATGCCAACACGCCTTTCACAAGAGGTAAATCCATAATCCGTCTGATGCCTTTTATCATGCTAATGCTATTAAATAAAAGAGCTTCATTGAAGCAAATACACCCTGGCTGTGCCTCATAACCCTGAAAACCCGTTCACACCGAGAACAAGACCTATAAAGAGGAGTAATGTTAATTATTTTAGCGCACACACACACCAAATGAAGATAACGCTAACGTTACGTTTATTATTACGAGCACGCACAACCGTTGTGTATGTGTCGCTTTAAGGGTGGATTCTGATTGGCTGTCAATGTTTTTGCGTCCATCTGCTGGGAAAAGTTGTTCTAATCTTAATAAAAGTTTGATGACAGAAATTAAGTATTTAAGAAAAATAATTTTATTTTAGAGTAGGCTACAACTGAAAAAAGCACTACTAATATTTAAGTTAAAATTTTTGTTTACAGATGTTAAAATATTTAGTGTCTATAAAAACGTGAAACAGGCTGACTCCAGTGAACTGTAATCTGCGCTGCTGTGTTTTGTCGCAGAAAATGCATTCACGATCCTTCCGTGTGTGTCCCGCGAGAACGGAGCACAATCCAACACTTTTTTTTTTTTTTTTTTTTTTGAAAAGCATAAGAAACAAAGCAGAACTATCTAAAACAGTTTGGAGATTGATGGAATAGGTAAAATAAAATAATAATAAACGTGTCTCGTTTTAAATAAACAAAAAAAAAAAAAAAACTGGATGACATTTAGTTCAGGCGGAAATTTATTTTTGCAATGGTTAAATAAATGTTCAGCAATATCTTCAAAAGATTTCTGAACTGTGGCAAATGTTTCTCTAAACAGGGAAAATATACGTCAAGGAAATATTGCGAATTTTTGTACATTTTGTTATGTGGAAATGTTTAAATCTTGTAGTGTTACAATTAATCCTGCGTTTGTGCCCTTCTCACCCTCTACATGTTAAATGATTTTTACAAACCGTTTCCCGAACGAAAAAAAGTGCAGAGTTCAAACGGACGATAGAAATGAATGAACATGGCCTACCTGAAACCGTTTTCGTAACATTTGAATTTTCTGGTGTATGCAATCTCATGCAGAATATAGTGTATTAAAGTGAGCAATTTTTTTTCCTCTTTAATAATTCAGACCGATAGAACCTTAAAACACGTTATTAAAACACGCGGACTTGATTGCAATTCGAAAGGATATTGCAGTTCGTGATTAATGTTGGTAGGCTTTGGGGAGTGGGGCGGGGCAGAGAGCCGTGGGAACAGAGCGAGGCCGCAGGAGTGATTGGGAAATGAGCGACAACTGCTCCTCTCATCACTGGTCTCGAGTCCCACGGAGGAGATCGGGAGAAACGACAGTGAAGGACGAGAGAGGACCAGGCATGGACTTTATTTTGTGTTTGGTCGTTTGATTGTCCGTCGGTTCCCGCTTCCTCCTTCCCATGATTGTGAAGTTTTTAATGTGTTACACTGGTGCCGAAGCCCGGGAGGAAGGAGGGACGCGCTGCCGAAGATTCCTCGCCGCTGGGGTGAAAGGAGTCTGCCACCGAGGATGCTCGACTCGAGGCGGTGGGCTGGAGTGAGTTGCCGGGGACGGACGAACTCACTCCAGCCCTCGCTCCATTCCCATGGCTCTCGGCCCCGCACCATTCGTCACTTTCGTGCTCCCCTAGACTGAACTGTGTGAGTGTGTCATGAAACGCGAATTTAGCTGCAGCTAAGTGACTTTGTGCGACGCACCTTGTTCCATTCTGTGACCCACAGTTTAAAAAAACCCTGCTCTACTACATACACACACACACACACACACACACACACACACACACACACACAGTTTTTCAGCTCTTCACTATATTGACAAATGATGCCAGCGAGCTATGAGAGGATTTCACCATTTCATTTGATTAAAAGATTAAAACTATCGTCATTCACTCGTATCATATACACAGACAGAAACTGCAATGTCTTTACGACAACATGTCAAAATAAAATTTTACTTAATGTAAACAGAGATATAGTACTATTGCACAGTAGAGGATGCTATACTTCAAGTAGGCCTAATAGCTAATAATAATAATAATAGTTTATTTTAAAACACAGAAACTCTGTCTAGAAACCCACCAAAATAAAAGTTCGGTCTAACTCAAAGAAATTATGTAAGAAATTACACAGTAAAATATACTTTAAAAAAAAAGTCTAAAACGTTATTTTAAAGGAATCTCACACAAGTTTTCATAATGTTTAAATTTAAAATCGGCAAAACAATAACACCATATTTTTCAAAAACAATTTCTAAAAGTACATTTGTATTGTGCCTATAATGTTTATTTATTATTATTGTCTGCTAATAAAACCTATACTTCAGGACCATATTCATATAACATCTAAGGCTAAATCTATCTCTTGACTGGTTGATTTGGTTAGATTCACATTTCTGTGTTTAAATCTGGCAACTGAGAACCTTTAATAAAACCAAAATTGTGAGAAACAAATTTTAAAATGTGACACTGGTGTAAATCCTGCTGAATATGAAGAAGTGTTGTTATTGTTTTTTTTTTTTATGTTTCTTGTTTTGTATATGCAGTCACAGTCAAAAACAGTATGCTTCCCCTCTCACACATCTGCCACTCATCATCTGTGTCTTAATCTTAATGCCTTTCCTGTGATAATTACATCTATCATACCTCTATCTCCTATTAAGTGAGATCACATTGTATGGTCATGTATTCCTTATATGAACTGTTTTAAATGCAAGACATTCATTGCATGAGATTAAGTTTTTAAATTGCAGCCTGTGCCCTTTTGTAGTGTGTACATATACCATTTATCATTAAACTGTGACTAAACTCAGTATATATACTTCTGCCATATGTTGCCATCCCTCAAAAATTCCTGCCCCCTTATCAATATTTTTCTAGATCCGCTCCTGATTATATGTAATACCCTTAAGTTATTCTCTTATGTAAGGGGAAAATCACACCTTAAGTCTCATACTTAAGTGAAAAACTTAAAGGTGCTCGTTCATGCAACCGGGCACTGGCTTTCATACTTGCTCAAGGTAATGATTGAAAAGTAGTTTAACCGTGCAGGCATTGTACATAATCAACCAATCATGGCGTGTGAGGAGGCGGGATCTATAGAGAATACTAAATGAATGAGGTCACCAAACCTAAAACACATGATTTACACAATTTAGAGAATTTTTGTTATGGTTTCGTCCTTGGTGTGAACAGGCCAGAGTAATTCCAGCATAGAGTTTCTGTTGATTTGTCTTACCAGGTGTCTGGTGAAGTGGCTGGAAGTGAGATGTTCATGTCCCATGTGCAACAACCCCATCAGTGCTGCTCTGGGACAAACACACAGGCCGGGAAACCTGCTGGATGAGCTGCTTTAAACCTCCTTTTCTGCCAAACTTGAACCTCATTAAGGGTTAACTTCGAATGAGATTCAAGCTACATTTTAATCTTGAACAATTCAGACAAAGGGACGTTTATTTAAAAATACTGCTGTTGCAAAGCATCATTTGTAAAGTCTTTGTCCGTTTTGTTTAAAATGTTTGCATAATGTCTATATACAATATTGTGGGGTTTTTTGTCTGTGTCCGGTGTTAATCATTTAGATAATTTTCAAGTATTCACTTAATTTATATTTAGTGGGACATAAAAAACTGCAAGTTTGAAATCTTTAAGTTAATTATTTTAGCGTCATTACATTACTACTTTGGCTTTTAGTATTTTTTTTTCCCCCAAATGAGTTTATTAAATATAGTTTTCCCTATGTAGTTAATCTTATTAGTTTACTAGTTTTAGTACATCAATTTAAATTAAACGAAACCATTTGCCACAGTCAGCTGAAATAAAGCCTTAATTGACGTTATTTCGAATAACTTTTGTGGTTTTATTTTTAGTTAATCCTTATGAGAACCACTGCACTAAAGTGCCGCCACCTGCTGGCCACTAGAAAGAGCTGCAGCAGAACGCTGCCATTTTAGAACCAAAAGACTTTAATGGGCTACTTTTGAAGACTTGTGTATAACAAGAGCATAATCAGCACATGCTAAATTAAATGTATCAGATTTATATAACAGTTAAGCTGAACTGTCTGTTCCGAGAAAAGAAAAAGTACAAAAACCTGTTGAAGGGAATCTTGATCCATCTTTAATCCATGTTTAACAGATTGTGTCCTGGGAACCATCAGATTACATAAAACACGACCATGACACATGGAATAAGCATTTCATTAAGGAATGGCAATAAAAAAAAAAATAGAATGAAAGAAATGTGCATGGTTGGAATGCTAGGGGAGTAAGAAACAATTAAAGTTGGCCACAATCAGCAATCAAGATCTTGGCCGAGCATTTCCCGCTGCTGCTTCCTTTAGACTCCATGGTATCCACTACGTCCATTCCTTCGACCACTTTCCCGAACACGACGTGTTTGCCATCGAGCCTGGAAACAAAGAACTTTAGCACTAACCACAAACTGAAATGCTCAAAACAATTTTGCATTCTAAAAAAGCTTTAGTGCAATGGAAAGGTTCCAAGGATGTTAAGGGTTCTTCTCTAACATTCAAATAGTAATCTTGAAGAAGTTTACCAAGCAGTATCAGCAGTGCAGATGAAGAACTGGGAGCCGTTGGTGTTCGGTCCGGCATTGGCCATAGACAGGGTTCCCTTCCCTCCATGCTTCAGGGTGAAGTTCTCATCCGCAAACTTGTTGCCGTAGATGGACTTTCCACCAGTTCCGTTATGGTTGGTGAAGTCGCCACCCTAGTTTGGGGAGTGACATTGACTGACATAAGTTTGAGCAGGAATCATTGCATCTGATAACATAACGGGGTTCAGATCTTACCTGGCACATGAATTTGGGGATGACACGATGAAAGCCAGAGCCCTTGTAGCCAAAACCCTTCTCACCAGTGCACAAAGCACGGAAGTTCTCTGTGTAGATATAGAGATATTAATGCATGAGAAGACAGAGTTCACATTTATTTGTAAGAAACCCGTTTAATGTGGAAAAAGATGCTTACCAGCAGTCTTGGGTACAACATCAGCTCTCAGCTATTTCAAAAGGAGGGGGGAAACCAGAGATAGAAAATAAGAAATCTCTAAGCGTTTTTAACAGAAAACTGCTTTTTGCAGAGTATGTGTTCAAATATCAATAGACTTCCGTTTCTAAATATTTAAAATTAATTCGAAAATAATTGGTCACATTGACAACATCAGCTTTTTTCTATAGATATACTGCTATAAACACTCATCTATAAAAATGATTTAACGTAAAACATACATACACACACCTATATAAAATAGTGATTTTAATCTTGTAGCCTACATGTAAATGTCTTGTACATTTTGTACAAGGATCGATTAAAGGCTTTGCGGTAGCTTTATTACTTATTTTTAAAGTATGAAGGCAGTAACCTTTTTCTATTTTTCAACAAGTATACATTTTAAACCATAACTATTAAAATACAAAAACAATAGCAGGACAAAGCGGTGTCTGCTGATGTGACGTAGAACAGGTTAAACTCATGACTTCCGCGTTTCTCTGCAAACCACGACATTGACGAGAGCGCGCGAGTAACGGATACTGCACGTGTATACTCGCATTTCTGCTGCACTGGCTCAAAATGTAACGCTGCTCGGTAATTATGCATGTCTGCGCATTCGAAACAACTCCATTACTTATAATTTGGGAAGAAGTTCTGGTGAACATGTTTTATTAGACGGCTAAACTAAATAATACACCCCTCCCTCCCTTTTAAAAATGGCACCTTCGGGTTGTGAAAAAAATTATGGTGAAAATGGCGTCCGTATAAAAAAAAAAAAGCCGTGTGCAGCGCAACACGCGCTGTAATCACTGAAAACCCCGCCATGTGCGTTCAGCTGTCAGTCTCGTGTCACTGACAGCAGTTTAACCCACATTCTGGCGCAGCGCTCCGTTGAAACATTGTAGCAGCAGATAAACGGCGAAAAGTAACAAGGATACGGCTCGGTGCGGGAAACAAAATTGCCTCCCACATACGCCCATTTCTAAATACTGATGCTTACACTTTACATGCTACACACTTTACAAAGTCGTTCGAATTTATATAACTAGGTTTGATAAACGCACTCAATAGATAAAAAGAAAAAAGGCTGAAAAAAATTTTTTTTACAATCTATATTCTATTGACCTACCTCCATTACAATCCTCCCAGCACTCTTCCCATCGATGGTGATGTCAAAAAAAACTTTGGGATTGGACATGATGGCAAAATAAATCTATTTGTATTAGTAGCTGGTCAGCGAACGAATCCTACAAAATGCCGCAGCTCACCGGGAAGTAGGCTGCGTGCGAAAACGGAATATATAGAAGAAGCCCGCAGCCCTTTTTTTCAATTGGAACCTATGAAGCCGTGGAACCGCTGAATGACGCGCGCGTCGTCCAATCAGAGGCGGCGCACATGAATAATTTACTGCGGTGTTCGAACGCAAAGCTCAGGAGGAGGGAGTTTGATTGACGTCCTCATTGGCCCGTTAGGGTATGTAGAAATGACATTACTGTGCTCCATCCAATGAGCAACGAGGGAATAGTTAGGTCTGTCATGGCGCGAGGGCGGTGGCCAGCTGCTGAATTCGCCATTACGGCACAAAAGGTTATCACGGTTAACGAACGTTTAGTGGGTTGAGTTAATTTTTTTTCTACGTTTGCTAATTTATGGAGTCCTAATTGATATGACAACGCATTGGTTGAAGTTAAGAAGCGAACCGAGTTACATAAAAAGCTTTTTTTCTCTCTCTCTCTTTTCACTACTGCAGTCTTCTTGCATGACACGCACCTCTGTCCGGACACGCCCCCTTGTCTGGACACGCCCCCTTGTGTTCCTGCGGCTTGACACAAAGCGGTGCTGCTGCTCTGCTCTCTCCAAATAAAGCCAATGAAACACAATGGGGCTTAAGTCTTTACTTATAAAACATAATGGAAATATTTCACATCTTTAGAAAAACAAATCGATTTCAATTGTACATGTTTAATTCAATTGATAGGACTTAGTGATCCACCAACACGTGACAGTCAAACATCTTTTTTTGAACAGTTTGATCAACAAAGTGATGCTGGTTTCTGTTTTTCATGATCACGGTCACAGATTTTGATGGTGAATTCATTTTTTTTTCTCTTTCTAAACAAATTCATAAACTCTGCTAG
This sequence comes from Carassius auratus, assembly GCF_003368295.1. NCBI lineage: Eukaryota > Metazoa > Chordata > Actinopteri > Cypriniformes > Cyprinidae > Carassius > Carassius auratus. The sequence goes on along the minus strand of NC_039277.1, from coordinate 17,227,112 downwards.
GTAACACAGAAGAGAGATGCATACAGGCCCATCAATTATCATTATAATTATAATAACAATTATTATATAATCAAAGATAAAATTGTATGATACACAAATGACTTCAAACAAACAAACAAAAAAAGAACAAAAGCATATCCAACGACTCTTGATACTCCCTGTATTGTTAATATACAAACTGCACTTCGCTATGATAAATAATAAAATCAGACAAGACAGAATCGACAGCAGACTCATTTCCCCTTCACGCTGAGAAAGCGAGCACTGAATGGAAAACGGGGGAATGTCTGACATGAGCTCTTGTCATAGTGTTTAAATTGTTCTTTTTTTTTCCATATTGTGGGGTTAAGAGAAAGTTCACATCTGCGACAATAATAATACTATATCTGTACATATTTCACATGAATCTCAATGTTTTCCTCCTCAATTATGAGTGTGGCTATAAACATTAGTCCATTTCCTGTTGAGACACCCCCACCCACCCAGATTTGTCCAAGCAAAATCTCACTATGGGAAGCTGTTTGTTCAAACAATGTCCTTGTGTGCATTTGGGTTTTATAACCTGTCTACAAGGTGCTACAGGGCTGCTTGTGCTCGGTCTGGTTTCAAAGCTTCACACATTTTGTTGACGAAGAAAACTGAATTTCTACCAAATACCAGCCCAAACTTGCATATTTAAGGGCGAGTGAAATGTGTCCACAAGTGAGGGTGTGATTTGAGCCGACGATAATCACTGATTCTAGTCCTTTTTTTCATAATGCTAGAAATCCAGACCTCGTGGCCTTAAACCCATAGGCGAGGAAGACCGTTTTTAAAAAGAACATTGAGGGGGAAAGAAACTAACAAGAGACAGACGAAAAAAAAGAGAACAGGGTGTGGCATAAAATTAGTCTGAGTTTGTGCCAAAACACACAAGACAGTGGGGGTTTAAGGTGTGTGTTTGTGTGGGCATCACAAAAGATGACTCTTTGCCTTCAGTTTCCTTCGTGTGAAGGCAAACACAGTAGCTCTTCAAAGGCTTGCTGTTTGTGCAAAATATAATAGTGCACTTCTTTAATGCTACTGTTCAAGGTCTGACACGACGAGATTGCCTCTATTAGCACGTTTAAAAGGAAAAAGGCTACACTTGAGGTCTTCTTCAAGTAAAGTTCACTTAAGATCAAGTCATTTGTGATTTAAAACCACTTTACATCACACGGAGCTAGATTGTGGTCATCTTTGGGGGAAGAAATAAAACGTAAGTCTGCCTGTTCGTTAAGAGAATTACGTTCATCTGTTTGTTTTTCTCAAGTTACAAAAAAAGACCCTTTGGCTTTCCCCATGTTATTTCTGAAGTGTAGTACTTTAGATCAGCACAGAAGTTAATTCCTCATCTAATTTAGATTTAAAACAGGAGTTAAGAGTGACAAAACGTATAATGACCCACTCCACACAATGCCATTTACACTACACTTAGTCTGATGTGAGATGAGGCATCTTTCTACAAATGATTCGAGAGAAGAGCGGGAACTTTTTTGAACTGAAATTCACAAGAAATCTTGACAGAGTTCATAGAAGCAGACAAACAGTAACATTGTCACAGGAGGAAGTAAAAAAAAAAAAAAAAAAAAGATCTTCATTGCACCTTCCTATCAGTCACTGCATTCCAGTCTCAGGAGGAAACAGTGCAAAGATGTAATCGGATATCTGTTAGGCTTCCCACAGCTCCCCTGGATGAGCCAGGAGTGTGAAGGGTCAGGGAGGCTGTGTGTTGGACGGCGATGTGTGACTGATGAATGAGCGGGACAGGGGGCTCAGTTGCTCTCAAACAGAGCGAGCAGGTCATCGTTACTGTTGTTGGGAAGGTCAGGGGGACCCAAGTAGGACAGCAACTCATCTGGGTTTGTCAGCTCTGGGAGAAGCTGGAAAACAATTAGGGAGATCCAGAGTTAAGAATCAACACTCAAAACGGTTTATAATGGTAAAAATAAATTCAACATAGCTGGCTTTTCATAAACATGCTGAACCATTTACCTATGAATTACATTCAAAGCAGAGGTCTGCATTATCGTGGGATTTAATTAGACATTTTTTGTTTTGCTGCAAAAGTACATTTATGATTTGTAGGGGGTTATTTTTCTATAATACAAAACAGTTCTGTTCCAATATAGCTGCAAAGTCTGTGAATCAATTAATCACTAGACTCAAATTGAATCTTTTGAACTGGTTTTGGAAGAAAATTGCTTTTATAAAAAGGCAGTTAAAGGGATAGTTCACCCAAAAAGGAATATGCTGTCATCATTTACTCACCTTCATGTCGTTCCAAACCCATGGGACTTTGGTTAATCTTCTAAACACAAATTAAGAAATTTTAATAAAATCTGAAATGTTTTGTTCTCTGCAGTTAACCAAAACTTAGAAGATCCAAAACGGTCAAAAATGTGTCTCAAAAAAATAATTCATATGAATTGATTAACAGTTTGAATTTAGACACTTAATAACTGCTAAGCAATGACTGACACATTCATAGAGCACATCACATATAGTAAACATGGAAGCTCAAACATGCATCCATGATGTGCGAGAACCATTGAGATTTGTTATAGTGATGTGATTCACTCAAATGAGAACTAAAGACGAATTAAATATTTTCAACATATAAGGCACCATATCTCTTTATTCTACAGCTTGAATCACATGGATACAATTTTAAAACATTTTTTTGGATCTTCAAAGTTTGATTATCTGGACTTTTAAATGGAGACACTTTTTTTGTTTTGAAGTCATACAGGTTTGGATAGATATGAGGGTGAACTATCTCTTTAAGAGTAGAACACTATAACCAATATTCCAAAACAGTTGCAAATGTGTCCTAAAGCAGATGTGGGGCTGGCCGTTCCCCAAAATCTTTCCAAAAAGGGGAACGAACAGCTTTAAACATGCATAACTGCATGCATGGGACCTCAGTTAAGCAAGAACGGGTGGGAAGAAGATCATTATAAGTTGGTATTGGGTGTACATGGAGTAAAATCCCACAGAAACTGGCGGTTTTGCTCTGCAGACCTCTAATTTAAAGTGTTGACACCATGGGCAAAAGTCATTGCTTTGATCTGTAATAGATGTTTGATTCTGACTTACATCAAGGGCCGGCTCTGAAACGTCGCCTGGTCCCCCGGGACCCCCCAGCCCAAAGCTGTCTGTGTGCATCCGGGGATTCTGGGAGGAGTTGCGGGAGTGCATGGGTCCACCGGGGCCACCCATGTTGGAGTTACCATGGAGAGATTGATGCTGCTGTTGCTGCTGCTGCTGTTGAAGGGGATTGTGGGAAGGTTCCATGCGACCAGAGTGAGGCATCTTTATTTAGGAGGAAAGGTGTAAAAACAAAATAAGACTGAAGCTGGAACACACTTGACCGTAATTTAGTGACTCGTCTTATGTTTCATTTAGAGCAGATGAGATGTGCTGCGAGTGACAGACAGGAACACTGCGCTGTGCTGTTGCACACAGAGACGTTTGAATGGATCTTATATGTGACAACATACGGGAAAGACAGAAAGCGAGACGCCAGTAAAACACACTTGGATATCCAAAGTAAGGATCATTTCAGTCCAGTACATGCAGCAAACCAGCTGCATTAATTCAAGACATATAGTCAAATACATTTATAGATTTACATAATTATTTCATTTTAGATTTTTTGCAAGCAAGCCAGCTAGACATAGAAGTATTGATGGATGGATAGACAGACAGATGAAATATGGATAATTAATAGATAGATAGATAGATAGATAGATAGATAGATAGATAGATAGATAGATAGATAGATAGATAAATAGACAGATAGATGGACAGAGACAAATAAATAGACAGAGAGACAGATAGATAGATAGATAGATAGAGACAGATAGATAGATAGATAGATAGATAGATAGATAGATAGATAGATAGATAGATAGATAGATAGATAGACAGATAGATGGACAGAGACAAATAAATAGACAGAGAGACAGATAGATAGATAGATAGAGACAGATAGATAGATAGATAGATAGAGACAGATAGATAGATAGATAGATAGATAGATAGATAGACAGATAGATAGAAAGATATATAGATAGACAGACAGACAGACAGATAGATAGAGACAGATATATAGATAGATAGATAGATAGATAGAGACAGATAGATAGATAGATAGATAGATAGATAGATAGATAGATAGACAGACAGATAGATAGATAGAGACAGATAGATAGATAGATAGATAGATAGATAGATAGACAGACAGATAGATAGAAAGATATATAGATAGACAGACAGACAGATAGATAGAGACAGATATATAGATATATAGATAGACAGACAGAGACAGATAGATAGAAAGATATATAGGATAGACAGACAGACAGACAGATAGATAGACAGACATACAGACAGAGACAGATAGATAGATAGAGACAGACAGACAGACAGACAGACAGACAGACAGACACAGATAGATAGATAGATAGACAGACAGACAGACAGAGACAGCTAGATAGATAGATAGATAGAAACAGATAGATAGATAGACAGACAGACAGACAGCTAGATAGATAGATAGATAGATAGGAAAACCAACCTGTCCTGACATCGGGTGTCCCACAGGTTTTTCAGGGGTAAGGAGACCACTCGGCAGGTCAGACTGGTAGGAGAGAGGGGGCGGCCCAGAGGCAAACTCCCCCAGGGTCGGTGTGCCAGGGGCATTGGGGAAATCAGAGAAGCCTGGTTGATTAGAGTATCCTGAGCCACCTGGAAGACATGCAACAATAAATTAAATAGGAAGGTCAAACGTATTTCATCCAAAAAATCATGCCATGTTTTTGTGATCACTATGAGTCCTTTACAGTTGGATGTGACACCTACCCTGGCTGGGATAATCAGGTGTGCTGCTGCTTCCACCTTGTGGCATAGACTGGTAGGGCGAGGAGGCTGGCCCTAAAGCTGCAATCATCTCCATGACGTTGGGCAAGATTATATGACTAGGGCTCAAGGTGCGACAGCGTTTCAGGGCAGGGCCGTCTGGGTCCTCTTTAATATGCAGGTCTGGTTTCACCGGGACCGGCTTCCAGCTGCACACCGGATCAATGGTGATCTCCTCATAGTCCGAACTAAACAAGGAGAAAATAGTTTAAGAAGTAAAATACAGAACATGCTCCAGCTTATAGTGGCCAGGAACCTTAAACCTAGACAGAAAGAGTATGTTTGACCCTCACATACAGCAGCTGACCACTACTTATGGACCCAAACTGGACGATACTGGTGATACCAATGCCATGAACTTTACAAAATTTGATAAATCCATCAATCCGTTCTTGCTTGGAAATGCTTCTTAAAACAGCCTGGGAACTTGTAAACAAAAAAATCTGTGCACTCTTCCTCTGGAAAATTGGGTAGATGCCAGCAAATCATATCTCACCCGGCTCTTGCCATTTTTGTGTGCAATATGCGTCACATGGTCAGGGAACAGTCCATGGACATGCAGTTTACGGCTAAAAATAGCATAATTTAGGATATCTGCAATCACAGTTTAGATGCTGAGGTTATATAAAAACTTACTTCTGGATGTAGATCAGAATGCCCAACATGTACTGGTCCACTTCTAGCCCCTCCAGAAGGGCTGTTTTACTGCAAGGAACAGAGAGGTTTGTCAAACTGTACAAATACATCAGATATATACCATACAAAACACATTTTTAGGAATGCACTTTTATACAGTATGATATTATTCAGGCAAATACGATAGGGCAATAGTTATTTAATAACAATGAATAAAAATATAAATAAATGTGTTATTCTAATTTTAATATTATAATTTTTTTAGTAATATTAATAACAGTACTATTTTAATCATTAATATTAGTATTTGTCATAATATTAATAAAAAACTAACATTAAGAAAAAAAATTATATTAGATTATTAAAACTAATATATATTAATATTACATAAAAAATTATATTGTATTTTGTCTAGATATATTACACATAAAACAATATAATCATGTAAATATTAGAATTTAAAAGTGAATGTAGGCATCATAACATTATAAAATATAGTATGAAAAATGCATATTCATTTTGAGATTTGTAATAGACTACATTTAGCAGTGTATTAAATATTAGTGTTTGTAATACTTTTAAGAGAATTGGATATATATCTGGATATATTTTGCATCCCAAATCCTTTTCCTAGCATTAAAACAACAAAAAGGCCATGGAGATGAAGAGTAAAATGAGAAGATGACTCTTACTTGCACACAGGACAACGCCAAGTTCCTCTCTCACAGTTGAGCTGCAGGTATGATTCCAGATCGAAGCACTGTAGACCAACAAAGATGTTAATCATCAGAGAAATTTACTGTACAATGTCATGTGATTCGAATGTAAGCTTGCAGGTCTCGTCACCTGTATATGTCTGCAGTCGTGGCCCCTGGCAGGAAGCTGGATGCGTCGGAAGGTGATCGGACACTTGAGCGACACCTTGATGGCTGTCTGTTCCACACCATCCTCGCCGTTAAGGCCGGGAGTTCCTGGGATGGTCCCGCTACTGAAGTTCCTCTTAACTGTGGCAGAAGAAAAGAGGATGAATTGTCATGGTTTTGAGTTTTTCGGCTTTTATCTGGTCAAAAATACAGAAAAACTGTGAACTATTTTCACAATTTAAAATAACTGTGTGCTACGTGACTATATTTAAAAATGTAATTTATTCCTGTGATGCAAAGCTGAATTTTCAGCATCATTAATCCAGTCTTTAGTATCACATGATCTTTCAGGTATCATGTTAATATGCTGATTTGCCGCTCAAGAAACATTTCTGATTATTATCCATGTTGAAAACAGTTGTGCTGCTTAATAATTTGGTGGAAAAACCCGTGATCCTTTTTTTTCAGGATTCTTTGATGAATAAATGCAAAAAAACAGCATTTTTTTTTTCACTCACTTTTAGCGACACAGTGGTCCGCTGGCAGGAGCCTCTTCTTCATCAGACCCTGAAGCACTGAGCGCACAGATGGCCTGTGAACCAGCTGTAGCACGAAAAGATGAGACTGCGAGAGAAAAAAGAAACAGGAAATGAACGCTGGCCCATATTAAACTCTTATTTGTCAGGATGTTTCTAATTAAGTAGACATATTCTGAAGTAAATGAGCATTGCAAGTCTCTGTACTCACACAGCAGCAGGCCGTGACCGTTATCTGGATGGTGTTGCGTCCCGGCTGACACACATGCTTCAGGTAAAGGGGTTTGTGGGAAGTCTTGTTGTCCCCGCGCTCGATGGTGAGAGGCGTGGCGTTGACGCTCACCTGTACCGACGCCGGCCAGTTGGTGTTCATCTGCCGGTCTTCGTGGTGATAGCACTTAAACTGCAGCTCCAGGTCAGGCCTAGAAAACCCATGATAGATAAGATGACGTTAAATATGACAATACTGACACATTCATAAACACAAATAATCCCGGAGATGCTGGAAGGGATGAAAATGTCTGACCTCATCATAAGGGTCTTATACACGGAGTCTCGCAGCTGGAAGACGTGGTTGCTCACAGCCAGGTTGTGCTCCAATCTAAACGGCTCCAACACCACCCCGTCCCGTACAGGGAAGGTCAGACGCAGGTCATCACTGGGGTTTCCTGCAGACAGAAGAGCAGAGTTTCAGTTACTGAGGTGCCACATGGCTTTCATTCATATCTCATTTGGCAAGAAACAAAGTCATCTTATAAGTATTGAGTATAAGTTTTTTTTAGCAGCCATATTGGGTTTTAGTTGAGACTTATCGTCTTGTTAACAGTGTCAAACGCAAACTACCCTACCCCGGCCTTTACCCTAAACAGTGTTGTTATAATTACCTAAAACTGAAAGCTGAAATGGATTTTCATCTAATATTTGTATTTTGTTATGAGTTAAATAACGTTGAATGAAGTAGTACTAAAATGACTTAAAATAACACTGCAATGAAAAGAAATTAAAGCCTAATAGAAAAGAATAATAAAAAAACGACAAAAGTACTTTTCAAGATTACTAAAAGTAAACTATAATGAAAAAAAAGCTAATTAAAATATTGATAAATACTAGTGTTATATAAATAATACTAAGAAAACAGCTCCCTTATGTGAAAAAAGCAGCTTTATACGAAGATTCATATGAAGTTTTCATCTTATGTGAGTGAGCATTATTTTAACCTTTTTTTTTGTGCAATTTCTCACTAAAAGAGCATTTGATAAAAATAAAAATAAAAAGTACATGCAATTTTGAATCCATCAGGAATCTATTGGAAATTGTGGTCTTTATATGATGTGGTTAAAATTGTTAAGCAAATTCCTATATTTTCATAAAATATTCTGAAGTCTAACAATTTGTTTTCTCTGGAACATCATATGCAGATAAACCCATCAATAAAGCTTGAATGAAATGCTTGAATTTGATTTTAACGCCAACTTTTTACATGTGATAAGCATTTTATATGACAGCAAAATATTTTTATTTCCATTTACATCAAAGAGAATTATAAACATTCCAGAGATAAGGGGGTGTTCGCTTGGCTGCAGTGTCGAGTGTTACCTGTAGGTGGCTGCAGAGAGTTAATGTTGGGCTTGATGTCATGGAGGAAGGGCGACTTGACATCTTGGCCGGGTGACATATATGGGGGCATCGAACTGCCAGGGGTCATGGGAGGAGTGGGGTTTCCTGGGAGAGGAGAGCTGGGGTATCCTGGCATCGCACGTCCAGGCTGTGAAAGACCAGACGTGTGTGCAGCCATTACAATCTGTGGCCAGATTATCTTTACAGTTAGATTTTCATAACAGATACTGTGCAAAAACACATTCAGCTGTGTGGAGTTTGGACCCTGGCTGCTAAAGTCAGATCAATGCACTCACACGAAATGGTGAAATATTAACAGGCAGCTCCAACCAACACACGTTTCACCAAACACACACATGCATGCAAGAGAAGACACCAACCCCATTGACGGCGGCCTGGCTGAAGGTGCTGTACCCGGCCCCCGTCACTCCTGAGGGCAGACTGTTGTGGCTGTTGCCCTGTCCGTTAAACTGGTCCGCTTGCTAAAAAAAACACAAATCTTTCAACATCAGGTCTAAACCAGAGCAAATAAACCTTGGTTAAGCATAATCATAGGGAGCTCAGCGCATTGCATTCTGGTACTGCTTCCTCCACAGAGATACATACTTGAGAAATTAGGTTTTGTAACAGAGCCTAAGCATGCACTCATTTAGTGCACACTACAGTGAGATGACAATAATTATAATCTACCACTGTAATTCAATACCCAATTCAATACTCAATACCCAATACTAATCGACCCAGGTTGGTTCGTGTTTCACTGGTACTTCCAAAAAATCCTTTCATGACTAGATGCCTCTTTAAAGTACACTGCTGTATTTGTTAGTATCAAATGCTGGTGTTCTTCTCTAAAAAAACGGCAGTTTGTTTATCACTAATATGGAGAAAAGGAAACTGTTGTTTGGGAAACACGATGCTGCTTTCAAACTGAAAAATATGACTATAAATAAAATATGACTGCAAGTTTTAGAAAGTACCTAAATTTGGTTACTAAGAAGGCTCAAGTCTTTACAAGCAACTTGATTTGAGGTGTCACACATCCGCAGCATGCCAAAGAAGTACTAAAATACTCTGGGTTTTTTCCAAATCCTAACTGCAAGTGTGAGCAATAACAGCGATGATCTTTGTACCTTGTAGTACTGGTTGGGGTTTCCTGGTCCTGCAGGATACTGGCCCATATTGGGTTGCTGGAGGGGCATTCGGTGGGTTGGGTAAGATGGCGACGGAGCGGACCGCTGTGGACCTGGGCCGTGGTACTGCATGGGCTGGCCTGGGTACGGGCCTCCAGCTCCCATCCCGGGACCGTACTGCTGACCCGGAAATCCCTGAAAGAACAGAACAGAACCAAATGTCAGCACTAAGCTAATATTTTTGTCTTAATCATTTTTGTTAAAGACAGTTGTTTTGAAGAGTCAACATCTAGTTTTTAACCATAACAGAAATATATATGTATATATTTTTTTTTAGCTCTGTTCCAAAATCTAAATTTACTCAACTAGTTATGTGATCTCAGCATGTCTGCCACCATATTGAGGAACCACACTAATGTAGTGTTATTCTTAACTAAAGCGAAAAATATTATACATATTTTTTGTTAAACAAGATGAAAAACTTAGAGGAAAAAACACTTAACATTGCTTTGCCAAATAACTGAAATTAAATGTTCAGTTGAAATACTAAAACTGAAAAATAAAAATAAAGTCAAATTGACAAAGCACATATATTTATTGAAACCTAAACTAAAATTAAAATGCAAACCAAAAATATATAAATATAAACCAATCCAATATATTAATACTATAACAGTGCATTTGTTCAAAAATCTAGTGAGCTGCAAAAATCACAAACCCTTGCCAAAACCCTTTAAAAAGTCCTGACGCACAATTAATTTTGGTAAAATATTGCTTTGGTTATGATGCTAACCTAAAGATGTGATCAAAAACTTCCAGTTATAAAATTTTCTTCATTAGCAGTTTATTATATAATATTAAACTATATTATACAATAAAAGTAATTTAACCACAATGAGGTATTTTTAACGAACATTTTATAATATGGAATAAATTACATGCAACATCTCGGATGACTTCTCCTAAGCTGATAATAACGCATTATGGCATTATCTGTGATACCTCATGGCCTTTGTGTCAGGAACATGTCTGATTGTCATATATATTGCCTAAACTGCATCTACTTTGACATCTGAATGCTCAAGTTGGTGAACATGAGTCTCCACTCACGTCCGAGTTATAGGGGCGTTTCAGGCCCTGCTGGTGGCGTGGAGGACCCTGCTGGCCTCCTGGGTAGACGTGATGCTGGGGCAACCTCTGACCCTGCTGTGGGTACATGGGACCCATGGAAGGAGGTCTGGAGCCGACCATTCCGGAGGGGGCCATGCCGGGTGGGCCACGGGGTCCAGAGTGTGACAGGAACTGAGTGTTGTAAGAGGAAGCACCACCCATCTGCAGAGCAAAACAACACAGAGATCCACACCCATCAGAACCAGCGTCGGGTAACAATGGCTGGAGACATGCCTGCTGTCGTGACTTATGACTGTCAGGCCCTAGGCATGAAAGGTAAACGGCAACTAGGTCACCACTGTAAACAATCAAAATCCTTCGTGGCCATGATGTCTGCCATCAAAACCCGAGAAGAAAGGCGGTATGTAAAATCTTCTAGAAAAATGAGGGGAAAATACTTTGCTTTTTTTTTTTTTTTTTTGCAATAATTAAAGCCATGTTTTTGGAAACAATGCTGGTTTATATGCATTCGTCCAGCAGGGGGAGAATTGAGCACAATGAAACCAGAGGTTACTGTGTGTCACACAATAATAATTGCTGAAGTGGATTGCAAAGCATTTACCACAAAAAAAATGAAGCAGAGTTTGCACCAATCAGATTAACAGCATGAAAAAACTGAAATTAAACAAGGGGACAAGATTCATTACTAAAACATTTAACAATGGCATGACTTATTCCAGTGACCTTCTCTTCAGTACTGTTCACCGCAACATAGGTCAACTGTACATAACGTGAACACAAACAAGTCAAGTCCCTTACAGGCCCGTAGTTGAGCTCCTGGTTCTGCTTCTCCTGTATCGCGGCTACAGTTGCTGTGGCGGTGGCCGTCGCTGTGGCTGCGGCCGCGGCTACAGCAGCTGCGGCAGCCGCTTGGGTGAAGTCAGTGGGCGGCCGGACTCCATGGGGCGGCATCCCGAGGGAACCCCCTCCGTTATTTGGGTAACTAAAGAGGACAGACAGAACACATTTCATCATAAAATAAGATTAAGAAGCTGCTGAATAAAGTGACCTGAGATATTTTTTGAAGGTGGCGTAAGTGAAGCTGATTCTTCACATTGTTGTGGAAGGAAGGTGTTGGTCTTGCGTGTCAAGGGGGAAGCTGACTGCTCTGAGTCAGTGATTCACAAGATTTATTGCGCTGCAAATTGATCTTAAGAGACATGAGTGTGTGTGAGTGGTTCTGTGAGTCAGCGCAGGGGTGGGACGTTACAGAACACACATCCCCCACTATAGTGATGTCCTTTCCGGCTGCCTGACGTCACGCAACTCCCACAAGAAGCAAAGTCTAAATACAGCCACACAAGACACTGGTCAATCTTTGGTTTCCTCACCTGCCCCCATATCCAGGCCCGGTCGCGTATCCCCCGCTGGGCCGCCCGTACATGCTCTGCTGCATGAAGCCCTTGTTGGGCTCAGGGTAGCCCTGCTGGCTCATAAACTGAGGGGAGTTCATGCCTGGGCTGTTGCCAGGCATCATGTGACCACCGGCTGAGTTACCGCCTGGACCCATGGGAGCACCAAAAACCTGCCGACAACAAGAGGAGTTTTTAGATTAGTCATGTACGTAATTGAAGATTTAGTTTTTTTTCATTATTGCTATTATGTCTCTCTCTCGCTCATATACACACACACACACACACACACACACACACACACAAACAAACACACTGATACAGTTAAGTATATGTAAGCATATACCGTATTTTCCGGACTATAAGTCAAACTTTTTTTGATAGTTTGGCGACTTATCAGGTGCGACTTATTTATCAAAATTAATTTGACATGAACTGAGAGAAATGAACTAAGAGAAAACATTACCGTCTACAGCCGCGAGAGGGCGCTCTATGCTGCTCACTGCTCCTGTATTCTACACTGAGAACATAGAGCGCCCTCTCGAGGCTGGAGACGGTAATGTTTTCTCTTGGTTCTTGGTTCTAAATAAATGCGACTTAAAGTCCAGTGTGACTTATAAATGTTTTTTTCCTCGTCATGACGTATTTTCGGACTGATGCGACTTATACTCAGGTGCGACTTATAGTCCGAAAAAAACGGTAGGTGTGGGTTTGGAAATTATGAATTTTCACTGGTATCATTTTGAGATGGAAGTGACCAAAAATTATAATAAATAATTATAACACAATATTTATGAATTACTATATGTAAGTGTTTAATTATTTCTCAATAAAACAAGAACTGCTCTGAATGATTCTAAAGGGTTTGTTAATGGGATCTGCTGGTTCACTGACAACAAGAAGAATGTTTTGTTTAAGAACCAGACATGCGTAGGACATTCTTGGAACATGCAGTGCTTTCTTTGTGGTAAACAAGCTGGTGACATCATCACGGCTGAGGGCCATTCTTACCTGGCTGGGTGAAGGATTGGTTACCCCCCACACTGTGGTTACCACAGAGAGGGAGCCGGCAGGCTGACTGGGGCCTTGTTGCCAGGGGACAGGATCATATGGGTAAGAGGCGTCACTGCAGGGCGAGAGAAACACATGGACACCGGGGTTATTAGTGCATCTGAGTGCTTCCTGTATAAAACGCTCTTAATTCACTTCTCACTGATCCACCTCGCATTACCCACAGCCAGATCCATATTATATTCCATCTACCACTTTTGTCCTGGTATGATATCAGCATATGGTGTAGAGTGTGTGTGTGTGTGTGTGTGTGTGTGTGTGTGTGTGTGTGTGTGTGAGAGAGAGAGAGAGAGGATCTTTCTGCGACTTCAGACGTGTCACAGCCACATGCTCTGAAGGTACTCGGCACAATGTTTCCATGGCGACTCCACAGTCACTTAGAGACAGGAAAGAGTAACGATGCCAAGGGAGGGGGGGGGGTGAGAGAGTAAGTGTGTGTGTGTGTGTGTGTGTGTGTGTGTGTGTCTACTGTTTTCTGTGTAACTGGATCAAACCAGATCGCTCTCAATAATCGCTAGCCATCTTTCCATAATTATCCAAACTACATCACATGCTGATCAGAACTGGGAAACATGGACCTTAGAGTCAATGCCATATTTAATTGGACTTGAATAACAACGAGGCTGTGACTGATGAATGTTGTACTGTTATGTACATCGTTCCTCTGGAAAACAAAAAAAAATTAGACCTGAATTAAAGCTGTGCAATCTATTGAATGGATTACTAAAGTCTTGGATTAATGTCAATAAATATGGGGGTTCGTACAGCTCCAGCAGAACAACGTAAATTATCAGGTAACCCATCAAAACATGCACCTAAATCTGCATTTTAGGGACTGGAAAGGTCTTAATGGATAGGACTTTGCCCAATAAGCCAACTTAAAACAAAAAGGATGGGAACAGAGCCCAAAACAACAATATTAGATAATGCTGAGTTAGCTGGTAACTTGTTTTACGACCTGTAACAATGCATGGTCAAACCATAACATGCAAATTACATGAGCACTCGCTGGTGCAAGTGACAAGAGTGAAACATATTTTAGGAAAAATACACATGGTGGGAAAAAATCTTGAGTGACTGTCATGCATCTTCAAAACAACTTGAATAATTTATCATCAGAAGTTCAGCCAAGAAGCCAAATGCATCTTTTATTGCCATCGTAAATCCTACACTGAAGCAAAACAGATACTACCGTTCAAAAGTTTTTGTTTCTGAAATTAATCCTTTTAATTCAACAAGGATAAATTAAATTGATCAAAAGTGACAGTTAAGACATTTATATATATTTTTTGAATTATTTTATAAAAAGCTGGTCTTTTAAACTTTCTATTAAATCAAAGAATCCTTGAAAAATTATTCACAGTTTTGAAAAAAAAATTGATAATCATATTGTTCCTTGAGCAGTAAATCAGCTTATTCGAATGATTTCTGAAAGTTCATGTGAAACTGAAGACTGGCGTAATTTCAAATGAAAAATCAGCTTTGATCACAGAAATAAATTACAATTCTAATATATTACAATACAAAAATAGTTAATGATAGAATAGTAAATAGTAAAACATTTCACAACAATATGATGTTTTTGATCAAATAAATGCAGCCTTCATTGGCAATAGAGACTTTCAAAATCACTTAAAAAAAATCTTACAGACTTCAAACTGTAGATAAGGGGAAATATTTCTATAGTAGTGAGTATTAAGTATGGAGTAGTACTGAGCACATTAATAACATTTCCTATCTAATTAACAAAAAGGCGAGTTCACTGAATGAGCTCCAAATTGTCTTGATTTTGTCACAGTTTCAACAGTGATTCAGTTGCAATACTGTGATGATTTAATAGAAAAAAATTTAAAATACAGTTAAATGGCCAGTAAATTATCTTGAGTCACTACTTATTGGCAGGAGTGCCAAAAACCTTGGACACTGAATGGGAGCAATCCAGGTAAAACTTATCCAAGCGGCAACAGCTCGAAAGTATCAAGAAAATGAAACCTGCGAGGGTTTATCAAGTGATAACAGGCTCTGAACAGCTTCTCACCTGAACTGACCCGAGACACCTCGACCCCACTGCCACATGAAAGACTCTTCTCTTTAAAGCCCTTGAAGAAAGACGAGATCCCCTTTGTGACACATTTTCACCTCGACCTGCAGCTAAGTATCTGCTGGCCTGCAGCCCACAGGAAATTGAGGTTCCAACAAAGGCTCAAAGCAAGACTCTCATTGAGGCTGGTCATTGCAAACAAAATGCTTAAAGGCATTGCATAGGAGGCAGGGGTTTCTCTTAAAGTTCTTCTGTAGGAAAACCACCAAATACCCCCTCCGCACTCTGAAACAGGAAACTGTGGTTTCAAAGCCAAATCCTGCAGCAGCCAATCAGCAGCTGAGAGACAAAGCAACCAATCAATATTAAAAAACCCAACACCCGTGCAGATTGAGAGCTCAGTGAATGAGAGGAGAAGGTGTGGGCACGAGGATTTATCTTCAGTGTACTGCGGTGAGAGCAAAACGCCAACTTCCACTTTTTCTTCATGTTCAGAATGTTTGCTTCATTATCGCCTCTGAAGCAACATAATTCCCTCTCAAATATCAGTAAAACTTGAGAAAATTTAAACACCTACATAAAAGTACACCTACATACGGGAGCTCACAGTACATCACTTACTAAATATTTAAAGCATCAAATTAGAATGAAAGCTCTACCTGAAAGTACCAAGAGCACTAGTGGTGGGCGGGATGACCAAAAATGTATACCACAGTATTTTTCAAAATGATACCGGTTTCACTGTATATGACAGTATTTATTAATTTTTTTCCATGCATGACCAGTTGTAAACCACATTTTCTACTGATTGATAGAGAAAATAGGCTACTGCAGTGGATTTACTTAGAATGCCTATTTTATTACATTTACATTTACATTTAATCATTTAGCAGACGCTTTTATCCAAAGCGACTTACAAATGAGAACAAAAGTGAAGTGAAGTGACATTCAGCCAAGTATGGTGACCCATACTCAGAATTTGTGCTCTGCATTTAACCCACCCGAAGTGCACACACACAGAGCAGTGAACACACACCCGGAGCAGTGGGCAGCCATTTATGCTGCGGCGCCCGGGGAGCAGTTGGGGGTTCAATGCCTTGCTCAAGGGCACCTAAGTCGTGGTATTGAAGGTGGAGAGAGAATTGTACATGCACTCCCACCCACAATTCCTGCCGGCCCGGGACTCGAACTCAGAACCTTTCGATTGGGAGTCGGACTCTCTAACCATTAGGCCACGACTTCCCCTGATACCGTCTATACCGTCATGATGAGGGAATATTGTAGAAAAGTTCCAATCTAAAGATTGACGAAACACGACCCATTAATACATGTTAACCAGGAGTCACTCTTATTTATAATCTGATAAACGCAACATGCATGTCCAATAGATGCATGTTAAGCAGCTATGCAGTGGTTTTGGCTATATTACTTTTTGGTCTCATGCAGTGCACTGCCTGCATCTGAGTAACAAAAAAAAAACTAGAACAAAAAAAACCCAATAAACAAAAAGTGCATAATATTAGCAGACAAACTATGCTCATATTTATAATTCCAAACAGTCAGTAAGCAACAGGTGCTTGGAAACGCTGTCTTTTACTCATTTATTGACGAGTCGGCTGTGGTACGGCCAGCTGAAAGCAATGCCTCTCTGTCGAGACGACACTGCGACGGGAGAGTCAGATCTCATGCCCGCGGGGCAGCACTGGTGACATCTTCCAACTGAATCATAACTAAGGTTTATCCCAAAAAGTTGCTAGGTTTGTCAGTACAGTACATATATTCTATGGGCGGTGGAAATGTGTAGAGGTCAGTGCATATTGTAGACAAGTTCTTCTGTGTCATCACGCTCTACTAGTTCTACAGCTTCAGTTTCGGAACTTTCACGCCTAGTATCAGATACAGCTGTGTCCTCGCCACAGTGTAACAGTGAAAACAGACCCCTCTCAAACATGTTCCGAACATTATTTAAACAACATCGGTATTGTGGTATTCTAAAAATTCATATAAGAAAAATAAACACCGGTATTCGGTATGAACCAGTATACCGCCCAGCACTAAAGAGCACATGAAGCAGTGGGGTTCTTTATTTCTCTTTGCTAGTTTGGAGAATGGAGAACTCTTAAAGGGTTAGTTTGCTTAAACATGCAAATTCTGTCATAATGTCTTTCCTTTTGTCAGTGGAACACACATAAAAATAGATGTTAGGTCTGCACAGCATTTTTCCAAACAATAACAATTATTAAGTATATTAAATGCATATACACATACATACACACACACAAACAATCAAACCATTTACATGCCACTAATGCTGCTGTTCGCTTTCATTTTAAGGATAACATCATCTTTGACATTTTCCTTAACTTCCTTTTGTGTTCCACAGAAGATAGTCAGTCACATGTTCGAAATGACATGAGGATGAGTAAATGACATTTGTCAATTTTAAGTGTCCTTAAAAAATAAAGTTTCCAAACAGAACTAAATAAAATTCCAAAGAACCTTTGAATCTCGGGTTCTTTAGAAAACCATCCATATACTGGTACATAATTCTAAGAATCTACAGTTTACCATTAATAACTTGTTTTCCCCTCCAATTAACCACAAAGCACTCTTTAGAACCCTTAAACAGATAAAGAAATCTCAAAGAAGCAAAACACAACAACTCACAAAAAACACATTTAAACTGCATGCCAAGGCTAATCTCATCCAGATAAGGCTGCAAAACCAAAACACATTGCTTCCCTGAAGCTATTAAAATGTGCAAAATCAACAATCAAAACATCAGTGCTAGGTTTCAGACTGTTGAGTGCAGCTCTGAGGGAAGCAGGTGTCAGTGTGAGGGGGGTTTGAGAGATCAGAATGTCGTTACAGAGGAAACAGTGGGCGCGAGTCACATTTTGACTTGCAGCTGCGCCGAGCTGACGCACAGGAGCTACTGACCTGTGTGGCGTTGGAGGCAGGGCAGGTTTCATGGAGTTGATGGGGTTCATCGGAGGAACCTAGGGGTCTATGGGACACCCCGAATCACCTCAACCTAGCAGGCAGTCTGCAAAAGATACAGATAACATGAATGAATGAGAGACACGTTAGAATAACAGCACTCAATCAAAGCAAAGGCTCTGTTTTTCTTTCACTCACTAAGGCAGACGTGTAACACCGCTGTATTGGCTTTAACCTATTTCATTTGGAGGGCTCTCAGATGGCTGCAGCTTTGCCCAGAGGCGCGAGGGGTTAATCAACAACTGACTGCGCTAGCACATCTTTCTCAGCGCTTTGATAGGGTGGGTTTTGCAATCGTTTCTTCGAGTTGGAACCTTTCCACCAATCAGAGTTTAAAAAGCAGCCAGCGCCGCACACAAAGGAGTGAGATTTGACAGCATGTGTCATCTCGTGGGCTGCTGCACCACAGACGAGAGAATCTCTGGACTGCAGCACCTGAGACAAAAGCCGGTGCAAAGCCTGAGCTTTAAAACAGAGCGACGGGTCACAACCGTAGACGACCTGAACGCTACGCGTTACTGCAGGATCCTCGCGCTCTCTGTGGAGATGGGAGAAGCCAGGGAAGGAGGGAGGGAGTGAGGGAGAGGGCTATTTATAGCATGATTTGATTTCAGAAAGAAAAGAGAGATGTGGAAACACGGAGGTTCTCATGGCCGCTACCGCCACCGCTTTGAGATCCGAGCCCTCTGCGAAGATAACGCCTTCAACCCCGCTCAATTATTTAAGCTATCAGGCAGCTTGTTCCGACCAAAGAGGGTGCTTCTTTGTGTGTGTGTGCATTTAGATTGGACAACGTTAATGACAACAAGACCCCCGCCCCACCCCACTGCCTCTCTGTGTGTCTAAACTCTTAGGGGTGAAGCTTGATTAGTGCACATGCTAATTTGCCACTAACATCAGTGGCTGTCAGTCCCCCTACACCCCTAACTCTCTCTCCACCCCCTCAACAACGCTTTGCACTTCCATTTTCTTCTCTTTCCTCACATTTAGGTCAGTTACTCCACAGCTTGAAAATAAAGGTGGATGAATGCCGCTGCGTCAAGGGGGGCTACAGGAAGAGTCACTCAGAGGAGTGACAGAGTTGATCAGAGAGAGGTTCACCTACAGGGATAATGAGAGGATCGAGCGGAGGATGAGAAAGGGAGGTGGGTGGCAGTGACAAAATGAGATCCTCCATTGTCGTGTTTTGATAACCACTTGACTGAAGCAGGCTTAGCAATATTTACATGCTTGCTTAGCCATTTTCATTAGCTCGCTTAGCCATTTTTCGCCGGTCTCACGGTTATATACTAACCGTCACACCCCTAATAAATATATATATATAAAAAAAAAAAAAAAATATATATATATATATACATATATATAAAAACATTATATAATAATAACTGAATGGTGTTTGCCCTGGCAAAATTCACTCCCACAGTTCTAGGACAGCAGATGCTAGGGCACTCTGGGTTGATTTCTTACTGGTCCAGGGTAAAATTTCCCAACCTCTTATCTCTAAAAGACCACTATTGATTACTAGCTTTCTGTATCAAGCAAAAATACTTGTTTATTACTTTTGAATTCTGGAACCTGTATCTATGAAACACATTACCTTATAGCCCTTCATAATTAATTAACTGCGAAGTGACAAGCATTAATGGCGTTTAATTAGCCCCAGTGCATCTCATCCCACCCCTGTAATCATTAATCTCTCATATTGGAACAATCCTTCAGTGAAGGAGCATCTATTCAAACAGTGGACAACCGTAATCCATCCACTCTGGAAACACGAAACAACGCTTGTGAGGAACACACACACATAGTTAAAGATCCCATGATTTGCTTTCCTGTGTTGACATTTCCTATTGCAACAAAGTTTTAAGTCACAGTTATAAAACTTGCTTTACAATGTAACATTCTCATTCTACAGAGCATCTGATTGGATGACAAATTATACATGCCCCTGAGTGCAAGATGAGTCATCAAAAATTTTAATCCACTCCCCAAGTACAGAAACAGGAATACATTTTTGGCAATCAAGCCACAAAAATTAGATTTCAAAAAGTCTTTTAAAACATATCCGGAACACCAAAGTAAACATCCCAACACACATGCCAAGCGTAATCACGAGTCAAGGTGTGCTCATACTCTCAGCAAAGGACACACACGCACTCCTAAAGGTCTTATTTTGTGCTATGAAATAACGTGGTTCAGCATCTTTGCTTGTTGCTTTCCCTTCACTGTGTGACGGATAACAGCACAAACATTTCTTGCCCTGGAATGAACAGAACACACTGTTCTTTACTGCTGGGCTCCATCTAACCCCCTCCCCTCTTTTCCTCTAGTTCCACCCCTGGCCTGCAGTGACCTGTTCCTGCTGGGCTTCCCTCCCTTTCTCCAATTCTTCCAACACGTGGACCATTATTTCTTTTTCGTGCCATTTCCCTTACTTTTAACTTTCTCTACCCAACGTCTAACACACAGAGTCTCGTCCTGCACCCATCCGACAAGACCGTTCAGTCTGGGACAGCAGGGCAAGATGGAACCACAGGGGTGTGACCATTAAGGGCACGAAACGCCTCTGCTTTTTCTGCCAAACAGCACACAAAAGCAGGCAGGCCTTTGATTTCTGATAGGCCCAAGAAATGCCTGTGTGTCAGCGCTCTTGAAATGAAGTGCAGATTCAGCTCTCTGCAGGGACTGCGCTTTCAGAGGACAGAAACTGAAACCCATCACAGGTTCGGAGAGTATTCTAGGAATGATCGAGATTGGGATAAAGAGGAGTATTGTTCTGAACCTGAATTCAACTTTTTCATAACTTTTTGAAATACAATGTGTGGTTTCTGCATCACTAGCAGCAACAAATGGAACAACATCTCTGGCTCAAAGGTGTAAGTCTGCAGCAGGGCTACCTGTTTATCCAAACAATGGAGGACAAGTAGAGTTTTCGGGAAAACTATTTTCACAATCCTTTTTGCCGCTGCTAGTGCCACAGAAATTAGTATTTGTAATTAAATAATAGTTTTTCTGTATTATCGATAAAAGAAAAAAAGAAAGAAAAAAAAAAGAAAAAACACAACTGAAATAAAAAAAATAATAATAAAAAAGCAAGAACTAAATTGTAAAAAAAATAATTTTATCATGTCGATTTTATCAGTTTGGTATTTTAGTTTTGGATAAATAGTAATAACATTAATAAAATGTTAATGTTAAATATACAATAATGATTTAATAAATAACAAATTAATAAAAAAATAATAATTATATTTTTGTCATATTTATTATTTACTTTAAATAAATGAATTACAAAAATAAACAAATAGTTAAAATATTAACTCTGGCAGACCTAAAATTTTAAAACTGAAGTAGAAACTAAAGTATCCAATTCTGAATAACATTAGACAAAAATAAAACAAACGATTTTCAAACTATGAAAACAAAAACTTCAAAATTTTATATATATAAATATTAATATATATTTAAAAAAATATTTGAAATGCACAGATGAAGAAACAAATGTTTTCCCATTTAATACAACAGTGCTTGAGAGCCAGCATCTTCAAACGAAGGACAATCCCAGTGCATCATTAAGAACAGTGGTCGCTCAAGACTAGCTAGGAAACCGCCTGTCCAAAAATCCACAATTCGTCTGCCTGCCAAATGGGGGAGCGCCTTGGGTCACACGGTTAGGAATACCCTCCCCCATGTAGCTAAAGCCAGAGCCGAGAATCTGCTGCCAAACAGAGAAAGAGAAAGAGGCTGGGGGCTGGGGAAGGGGATGGAGGATTAGGAACCACAGGAAGGCTGGGCCTGATAACGCATTCCTCCACACATGTGCACACAAACACACACACACACACACACTCACTGCTCTCTGGCTAAAAGTGTCTCAACACCAGCAACGGAGCTGCAGCAAAGAATGCGGGGTTGAAACTGTAAGCAAGAACAGAGTACAATAAAGATCATTGTGGATGTAAAAAGACACGCATATCACAGAGAGCAAGAAAACTAAGGGAAAACGGGATGCCGCATTACATATACGCCCACAGACAGTGAGCTGTGAAGAACACTGATCATATCTCTTACCTGAGAGATCAGGAAACAAACAGCCCAGCGATTTACTTAAATCCAAAATAATATAAGTTGTCTACCAGTGTGGCGCAATAAATGCATCAACGCATGAATATTTGAGGGTGCCAATTCTGTATTACTGCAGCAAAAAGCATGTTAAAACACGCGGTTAAGTGTTGTGACTCGCTAGCTGAAGTTGGAGTGCTGGGTCAGTTTAAAGTAGATAAATTGACGATGCATTCAAAGGTCACCCTCAAACATCCACCACCCATCCACTAAAATGTAATGTGCATAACAGTGATGAAACTGCACATTTGATTATTTGCAGTGAGATAAAAAAAACAAATGTTCCCAGTTAAACTCATACCTACCTCATTCCCTACTATCTCGCTTTGCCTTTATGGCCTCGGCAGATTGTGTGATGCAAGTACGGCATGCAGCAAAGAAAAAAAATATGCAAACGTAACTTGAATCCCAGTGTAGGTAGATAGATAGATAAAGATGAGTTGTTTTCAGGAGAGCGACCACACTGCTGTCTGTATGTAGTGCATGCCACCTTGTAGGTCAGCTTTGTTTGTTCAGTGTCCAGGCCCGTGTTTGGTGCTGTTTGAATTTCTCAAACAAACACACAGGACTTGAAGAGTGTGAGCGTGTACAATCCGGTCTGCCACCTCCCTTTGAATAAATTCATTAGCAGCAAACAGAAAGTGAAGAACAACCGGTTTTTGCACCTGGTATACACCTATGAGAGCAAAGCCAGATGCAAGAGATTCGGAAAGTGTGTGAACACTCAGCAGCATGTCAGCATCCAATTATTCGGAGTCAGTTCTAGTACTTTAAGGATTTGTTTTAAAGTCAAAGACAGCTGATTTCCAGCCCAATAAAGTGAGTATATTATGAAAAAAATATTTAATGATTTAAAAATGGATTAACTAAGAAAATAAAATGGAATAAATGAAGCTTAAAAAGTTTTGGTCTATATATAGAAAGTCAATGGGGAATAAAAAATGATTGACTTCCACTGCATCAAAAAGAAAAAGTAAAAAATACTGAGACAGTTGTTAAAATAAACTCCAAATAACTCATACTGGTTTGGAATGGCATGAGGTTGAGCACATGGTGACTTATTTTTTGTAGACTGTGCCTTTAAACGCAAGCCAGAATTCCAAAAAGATACTACTATGACATCGCCAGCATGGAACGTGTTGAGCATCCATGTTTCATAACACATCTGTGAGCGGTTTGGACATTTGTTTGTGTCTGGAAGAGCGGCAGGGCATCAGGCCAGAGCAAGTATGTAGTGGTGGAACAAAACAGGCAGTCACCATCTTAAATCAGCAGATTTAGTGGGTCTCTACGTGTCACCATTACTCAGACACCAAAGTTTGGGGGGAAATGCTTGTCGCCGCAAGGTTCATTTCATCACCATGAAACTATGACAAATGCTTCTGCATCTACCGTCCGCTTGGAAGTTTGGGAGTGTCCTGGACTCTCCAGTGCCAATCAAAACTCTCAAAAAGATACTCTTGGTGGAAAGACCTGCGCTACAAAGTACCAACAAAATTTCACAAAGAAAAGGACTAGGAAAGACAATTAATAAGCATCAGGGCTCCAGACTGCGAACAAATGCTCCCATTTCGTGACCTTTTTTTTTGACGGTGCGACGAAATATTGTGAGAAGTAGCACTGGCGTGACCACCGCATGCACCGCCATTTCTGTTGCATACGAGAAACATCAAACGAAAATAAAAGCGTAACAAAATCTCATTACTCATTTGAGCTGCTCAGCACAGGCCGTTTCAATTTGGACTGTGACCGAAAATGTTGCCCTTATTTGTGCATTAAGTAAAATGTGGAAAATATGTGATATATTGTGTTGCGGGCAGATTTAAAAGTGTGCCCCTAAATCATCTTCTTGTGCACCCAAAAATGTTCAGTCTGGGGCTACAGTGATCTTAGTAAGAATAGTTAGTCTGGAATCCTGAGGAAATCAGTAAAGTTCTTTACCTATGTGCAGCATTATATTTGTACCATTCTTCAGCAATTTCCCCAAACCCTTATTCCCAAATCCTTGTCGATACCATAAAACTATCACACATTTCTGCTCCTTTTCTACCATCCCAGGTTCAAAAAGCTCTTCAACTACATCCACCGCCATTATATTTTTACCATTCCTCAGTGATCTTGCTTCTCAAACCCTTTCATCTCTTCAGGTCCAAAATTGGTGGGAAATGCTTCGGTTTCTGCTTCTCATCTACGGTCCCACTTTCCCCAATGCCATTCAAAACTCTAAGAAAGATATTCTTTGTGGAAATATTTGCTCTCCAATGTCCCAACAAGAAATGCCTCAAGGAAATGTAGTAGTTCTTTATTTGCGAGCACAGCCATTATATTTCTATGAAAAATTTGTAACGCGGCTGAATTCATCAGTGTTTCTAGTTTATTAGCAAAGCCGTCAAGATGCATCGCCATTCTGCGAGGCAAGAAAAGGTTTAGTGGAAGTGCACAATGGAGCACATTCATTTGGCCGATATCAGATTTCTTCACGGGCATCAGTGAACGGTCTATAGGAGTCCAAGCCTAGCTACTCTAAAACCCATTTCCCTTGTTCACGTTCGTTGAAATTGAGCTATACGGCAAATGCAAATGGCATTACATTGCATTGATTCTCTTTTAATGACTTTGTTACACCTCTGACTGTCCTTTACAAAAGCAGAGCTGGCTCGTTTGTTCAAGGGCCTCCGCTTGATAAACTTGCCTGACTTCAATGCTCAGCTGCTCTGTGTGTGTGTGTGTGTGTGAGTGTGTCTCTCTCTTGCTCGCTCTCCGCTGCAACGTGACTCGCTCTGCACACAGCAGTGTCTTTCTCTCTTTTGCTGGTGTAGAGGAAAAAAAACAGGTTGACTGACTGATGGTTTGGCTGATGAATGGTGACAGAGCCACTCGATGGAGACTTGCATAGGGACAGCTCTCTGCCGGCCAACAGCGGCCCCCCTGCTCCATTATCAGAGCGATGCTTGCCGTGCGGCATCCATGGGGCAGTAAAAGTTCTTCTGCTGCGATCATAGCAGAGGTGCCATTGTTTTGACTCCCAGGCTTTCACATCCTCGCATAATGCGATACTTCCAAAAGATGAGTGGTTGGCCTCTCGATATCATTACGAGGGTCTTGAAAACAAGCAAGGTTCATGCGTATCATATTCATTGGAACGTGATGAGCCCTACAAATGCATGGCAACAAACACGTTTGCATAAAGCAGCTCCCCTGCGGATGACTAGCTGCAATCATGGGACTCATCATGACGAGGCTCTTCACAAAGACAGCTCAGAGCCTATGCACATGCTACGACACTGTCAAGCTGATTCTGAACACCACAAACCACCAACACACCTGCATCCAGAAAGAAAAATCTGATGAAAAGGCTCTTCCACACCCCAAACCGTTTGCGACTAATTGAGCAATTTGTCTTTTTCCTCATTTATTTTGTCCATTCACGACAAGGTGTGGCTTGAAATGGGAAAAAATAACGCCTGCCCTGTAACCAAAAAGTCTGAAGAAAATGGTGTTTATATGAATTAAGTGCATTTTAACGATATATAAATAAAGAAAACAAATTACATATTTATATATTTTTTTTAAATGAATATTATATATGGATATTTAAATAAAAATATATTTATAAATTTTTCTATGAAAATAAATGATACATTTACATTATTAAAAAAATGGATATTAGACATATGCATAGTTAAATAAATGTGTATAATTAAATAGGCATATTAAAAATAATAAATATATTCAATAAAAGAAAGAAAAGGAAGATAAATTATATATTTATATTTATAAAATAAAGAGATATCAGATGTACATTAAAGCCCACCACACAGTGATCCTACAACAAGTAACAATGACTTTCCAAACAAATACATTTACAAACATGCATCCCATCATTTAAAGTCACTGTACTGTTGGTCAGGCAGTATTAGCCAATAGGCCTGTGACGGTGTCACAGCGGTTGTCTACTGCCACCGGCAGTAGTGCACGTTACGTCACGCACTCTATGCAGACTTGTTTTGTATACAAGTGTAATAACAGTAATAGTTGCAAATTGTTTTATTTAGACTAAGTCTATAGTAATTTACAAATTACCTCAAATGCCATACACAGTGTTTCCTTTAGATTGGCAGGTTTGAGTGCAAGAGAATACAGTTTATGCATTCAGCAATTTAATTTTGTATTGGGCGATGGACCTTGTTGGGAAACCAAATACTACATCGCCGATCTGGTGCCAGCTCCATTCATGTCACCCATCCGCGTTTGTACGAGTGTTTTCAAGTTCCTGTGTTTGTAGATGCCTGCCTGGTCAGGTTTGGTGAGGCTTAGTTTCTCCAAACTGGCCAAATACAAACGAGATGGTGATAAATTAAAGATGTTAACAATAAATGTGCCAACCATTCCTATTTCAAAGAGAGCGTGTGAGACCAGGAATTAATGCGTCCCCTGGATTTATACTTTTGCCTGGCTCTGCTTCCCAAGCCTCCGCTGACTGCACTCACACCTTCCCAAATGGACAAGGCTTTTTTTCAGTGAACCAGACGCAACACCGCATCACAATAGGGTTTTCTAGTGTCTACCCAGGACATTTGAACTCTGTGTCAGTACCTCATAAACATTACGAGGCAGTTTACTGTCAGAGATCTGTCATTTCGTGTAGTGCTGCATCCACTCGTGTCCTGCAGAAAGAGTGTATTTAACTTTATTATTGAGGCTACTTTCTTGTTTAACTATTATTTCTTTGATATTTGTGTTGTGCATGCTGCGTATTCACTGACGGACATGCTAGAATAAACACGCACTTTGTTAAACGATGATCGGACCCACTAATCAGCTTATGGGAGGAAGAAGGGGAAATCATTGCTCAGAAGGCTGGAAGAACATTCTGCTGCTGTAACAGGAAGCTACAGCACATGAGCATCTGAGCAGCCTAGCGTGGAATAACACAAACATGTGAGAAACCGTTAGTCAGAGAG
This sequence comes from Carassius auratus, assembly GCF_003368295.1. Taxonomy (NCBI): domain Eukaryota; kingdom Metazoa; phylum Chordata; class Actinopteri; order Cypriniformes; family Cyprinidae; genus Carassius; species Carassius auratus. The sequence goes on along the minus strand of NC_039277.1, from coordinate 17,199,669 downwards.
GTCTGTTTGACGACAGCGCTACACCTCTGTTTTCTCAGGTTGTGGGTGTGTTGTGGTCAAGAGGCCGGCGGGAGGACTGTTTGTGTATGTGGTGAGATGACGTCAGAAGAACAGGTCAGTCGCAACTCTGCTGGGGCTTTACACTGTGTCAGTAAAGAGTGTGTCAGTGTCCCACCCCTGCACTGACTCATCCTTTCAGTTTGACGAACACACGCACGCTAGGGCTGTACAATTATGACAAAAATCATAATTGTCGATTATTCCCTTGAAATTGTAAATGCGATTATTAATTAAGGATTAATCACAATTTACACTGACTGACAAACTAAAAACCTTTAGTGCTTTTCTAAAGTATTAAGCCGCAAATGTCAAATTTCTTCTTTAAATTATAAAAAGCATAAAAATATGAATGGTATTATAATAGTACACTAAAACTTAAACAATAGAAACCCCTTAAGATAACATGTATAAAGAAAAAAAACATCTTAAAGGTTAACTGACTCCACCCACTGGCAATTTTTGAAAAATGCTGAAAAGCGGGCAGAGCACAGCGGAGATAGAGGGGAGGGACCGAGGGCGGGGCTCAGCAGGTGGGGCGTGAACCTGAGACCCGCGGTGACAGATTAATTGACAGATGCTGTCAGAGTCGCTAAAATGGAGAATGACTATAGTGACGAAAGTAGCTTTGCAACAGAGCATTCATTTGAAGTAGATGACTTTTCTCCTCCACCTTCACCTGAAGTGGAGATGGAGAATGTCGAGGTGTCTGTGGACACAGAGCCAGGGCCTGAGCCATATTAATTCAAGCCGCTGGCTCAAACTGCAGTCTTAACTACCACATTGTGATCGGCATCCGACAATGCTAGCGAAGCAGTTGTGCAAGAGAGAATGGGGCCAGTCTCGAGTAAGGCACTGTGTCACTTTTCAGCGCCAGCTGTGTGGAGGAGTTCATTTCCACCTCCATTGCGTTGGAAAAGCAATCCCATGTAAAATGCAGTTTGCACACTCCAGCTCTAGGCGGGAACTCGCGGTCTTCCAGGCCAAGTGCATGCAACCACTGGCGCCTAATTTTCAAGTCTGTTGCAACCAGCAACACTACACCTACGTACCATCCTGACCACTGTAAATAAATCTAAGCTAACTTGAAGCTTTCCTAACTGATGCAATACTATGCTAAACTAACTATGCTTCTAACAATACTAATGTTACACTAACAACTATGCTAATTAACTACATAGGCTATACAAAATAATTTAATTAACTATATAAATGCTATGCTAAATAGATGCTAAAATACTCCTGAACGTTTTCAATATTCGCAATAGTGATTTTGACGGACCAAGATTACTTGTGCTTACGTCATCTGCCACACCACTTACGTCACGTACCACCGCAAACATCCAACAGGAAAAATCAACTGCAGTAGCAACCGTTCAACCTGAAGAGGGCGGCACTCAGACGTTTTTACACCATCTATTGTAGAATTAAAACACTTTATAAGCAAATGTCAAAAAAGTTACTCGAATCAATGAACAGCACTAATAAATCCCCATTCTTACAGATCATTAACTAAAAGTTGGTTTAGTTACTCTTTAAGCATGCAGAATAACATAAGTGGACTTTGAACGATCAATTGCCACTTTGAACGATTACATAATTGTGGCATCCATAATTGTGAAATTTGATTAATTGTGTAGCCCTAATGCACGCCCCCTTAAGCATTCACACACACTGCAGCCTCTCTCCTAACAGATCTACCAGGGAGATCCGAGGGCTACTGCTTCTCCATCACTCAGGCAGAAACGGAGCCGGATGCTGAGCGCACCTGTGTGGGTAAATCTGTCACAGGCAACAGATAGAAACCAACAGATTCCAGATCAACTGAGTGATGGCCATTTTACACTATCCCGCCATCAGCTCAAAAGATTATACATTTATCAGGCACAGCATAAATATTTTACAACTTGCATCTGTACAGTTTGATACTAATGCAAACAGCTGTCGGAAACCTGACCTCTGGCTGTAAAGATTACTGGTTCAAGGATAGCAGGTTCAAGCCGCATTCAGCTTGTATGGAGTAGATTTTATTCGGCCCAGATCTGGAACCAGCTCTGGCACACTCACGAGCCAGCAGACTGTCAAAATGCTTAAGGTATGACACTGCTGGACGGAGCATACAGTAGTCAGCTTGTGATGAAGACAGGGCGTTAAAGGTCAGGCAAACCTGACACCCAGTTTATTTTGTCTGTGACGAGCAGACGGAGAGGTGATGCTGGATTAGCCATTCTGGTCCAACAGCCTGAGGGAGTCGCTGTCCCTGCTCTCACCTTGGCATCCTGCCAGCCGGGACTAAGGGCAAGATGGGGCCTGAACACCAGTCACCTTTGTCCTCACCCAGAAAATGCAGTGTTAAAAGCATTAGTTTGACAAATCTATCTAGGGATCCTTAGGAGCACATGATGAAAAAGCAAGTTAGGACAGGTTCCTTTCCTGGGTGGTGCTGCTGAAGAGAATCACAACCTGCATCTTGCGTGTTCATTCAGGTGAGAAAGTTAAAAACGGTTTTTAATGACCACTTCAGCTTCTTTCAGAGGTGCTTGCTCAGAAAAAGTGGCTCGGGAAAACACAAGGAACCCATGACTTGGACTGCAATTATCGATATAACAAAGTCTTGACAAGGGTGCATTTCAAGTGATAGTTCGCCCAAAAATAAAAAATTACCCCATGCTTTTCTCACCCTCAAGCCATCCTGGGTGATTATGGCATTCTTTTTTCAAACGAACACAATCGGAGTAACATTAAATAATGACCAGGCTTTATAATGGGAGAAAGATGGTAGCCTTTCAATCTCCACAAGGACTCTTACCACGGCAGATCAACATTGTTGGTCGCGGACAACTAGTGATGTATAATCCTATGTAGTATAATAAATGTGAAGACATTTTTTCTTTGCTTTGTTACATTTTCTATAAGGTGTAACGTTAAAAATATATTAAAGTGCATATAAATATAATGTAATATATAATAAATAAACCTTGCTAAGCCTACATCATCTGGTGGACGCCACTCTCTCATGAACACGTGTATGACATTTAGAGATTTATAAAGTTGTAAATATGGATATTTTTCTTACACAAATGCATCGTTTCACTTCAGAAGGCCTTCTGGACTATAATGGATGGGTAAAATTTCCTGGACTTCAAAATTTGGGCTTGCATCCACTCCCATTATAAAGCATGGATTACCCTGGACATTATTTAATTTAACTTCCATTGTATTCGCCTGAAAGAAGAATGTCATATACACCTAGGATGGCTTGAGGGTGAGTAAATAATGGGGTAATTTTCATTTTTGGGTGAACTATCCCTTTCACTAACAAGAAGCAAGAACAAACATGTTATTTCAGTCAATACCAATCAGTAAAATATTGAGCTAAAGCATGGAAACAATGTCTGTTGCTGTAAACGAGTCGCCAGTTGGTTGCACAACAAATTTCTCATCTCAACAATCAGATTCTTTTACTTCACCATCAACTTTGTTTACTGACAGAAGGCGAGCGGAGAGGCAGGATAGAGACGCAGGGCTAATGAGGCATCTATCAGAGCCCACGGTGTCCCTGTCACTGAGAACAGAGAATCCATTAGCCCGAGTGACCTTGCTTGGTTGTGTCCACTCCACACTAACCAGACAACACCATCGCCGCTGCCACAGCCTGAGGAGGAACCAGAGGAATGGCTCATTACTGCAGAAAACCAGCCTTGTAAGGAAGGGTTGTGAGGAGCGATGTGTGTACTCATGGTTCAGCCAAAAGCAGAATTTCATGTTGTCGCAGATTGATTTGCCTGTAATTCAAATCAGACTCAAAAGCTGCGGCACACTACTCTGCAAATTACCAACTGAAGAACATAAGAAGCCAGGGTGTCAAAAACAACATCACAATTAATTATGATTATAAGCTTTAAATCTATGTTATAGATTTAAAACATAAAAAAACCTGGTTAAAGTAATAAATAAAATATTTAAACATTGAAAGTAATATAAAAATATATTTATTTAAAATGTCCTTATTAATATTAACACACACACACATATTTATAAATGTAAATATATATTTTTTATAAATATATATATATATATATATATATATATATATATTGTTTTGATCATTTATAGTATATATTATATTATTATTTTCACATGTCATGTATGTTTTACAACTCTGCAAACAGTCCCCTGAATAATCTTGTCAAATTATGGTGTATGGCCAACAATATTGTGTGTTTCATGTGCTAGGGTTCTCACCAACCCCCCTTGCCCTCTTTTTGTCCTTATAATGATTAATTGCACCTTGCCATCCTCACATGGGGAGCTGCACCATATGGAGGGTGTGAATGATGACAGAGCGCTTCTCTCTGGTGGGCAGATTAGATGGAAACGAGCTTGTTTGGGGAGTTGCCTTGTGGCAGGGCAGACCGGCAGAGGACCTGCGTCAGAGCCTGGTGAGGGCTGATGGGAAGATTAGACAGTGGCTGCCATTGCAGATGAGAATGCAGGAAAGTATCATTTTGACAACACGTCCAGTTTTCCTGCATGAGCCCAAGTGACGCACAACCCATTCTGATCTGATTCTGGTGTTATCAGTTTCGGGCAGCTCGTTTTAAGAATGAAAGATCATGTTTTAGCTCCAAATTATATTAATTTATTCAACCATAGATTTAATTTACGGTATGGTACCAATACCAATGTTGAAAAAAAGGGACAGTTCACCAAAAACAAATATTCACCCTTATGTTGCTCCAAATCTGTTAAATAATTTCTTCTGCGAAACACGGCAGAAGTTTTTTTTCCATATAATAAAAGTCAATGTTCAAAAACAAAACTGGATCCCACTTACTATCACTGTATGTACAAAAAAAAAAACACCTAGACATTTTTCAAACCATCCTTTTGGGTTACACTGAAGAATGTAAGTCAATTTTTGAGCAACAAATTCACACTTTTAGGTGAACAAACTCTTTGAACTACTGTTTCTCTATCTTTTTGGTTCGCTAGCTTGTTATTTATTAAGAGTGATCAAAAAAAAAAAAAAACGGAGAAAGCCATTCAGATTGCACTCAACTCCCTTGACAGAGAGACTTATCAGAAGGCGGATACTCACTGCGTACCTCTGGCAGACACGCACAAGATTAGAAACATTCAGAGCCGTCAATACAAATATGTTTCTTTTTGTGAGGGGACGTCTGTGCCTGAAGGAAGGATAAAAGAAGTTAGAGAGAGAGAGAGAGAGAGAGAGAGAGAGAGAGAGATACTTTGCTGCCTGGTGTTTGAACTGTCATAGTGTGTCTAAGCCTTTTCTCAGGTGGCCAAACGCCAATACAGTAGTGTATTTGAGAGTGTGTATTACAAGACATTGAACACAGCATCTAATCCTCCTTATCTGTAACAGATGTCACCACAGTCAACTAAAAATAAGAGGTGAAAATTGAAGCCTCACACCTTTTCACAAACTAGTGGACTGGAGCAAATAAAAGTGTCTAATGCAAGCTCAACTGTCAGTATTTATGGCATAATGTTGATTAATATAAAATTGAATTCCACTTGGCCCTCCTTTTCTTTAAAAAATCTGGGTTACAATGAGACCAAACCATAAATGTTATAATACTAAATATGTAAACAGCAGCCCAATGCAACACCATAACTGTTGTTATTGGTACCTATAACTATTAAAAATCATTTTCGTTATTTGAAATGAAGGTAAAAAAATAAATTATATATATAATTGTATATAATTCTTTAATATAATTTTACAAGAACTAAAATTACTAAAACTGACATAAAAAAGCTAAATTGAAATACTAAAATAATAATGACAATTATAATAAAAGAAACATAATAACATGAATAAGACTAAAATAACACTAAATGCCATACAACCTTTTTTAATGTAAAATGTATCCCTTCTTAAAGATTATTTATATATATATATAAATTGCGCTCATATATATATATTTATTTTTTTTTATTTTTTTTATTTTTTAAAGAATTTAGAGAAGTCCAAATTTTTTGAAAAACATGCCAAAATTGACATTAACCTTGAAACCAGAATGATTCTTTAACAATTTTTCATAATGACTCACAAAAACTAGACACAAATGAAGTAAAACAACTCTCACAATGCATTAATATGAATCATTATCACTTTTTACAGAAGTCTTCACACAATCTGGCAGGGCGTAGGATATGGACTTGCGGATAACCACAGATACCTAATTGTGTGCTTGGATCACATGATTGGCCAAAAAACTGAGAGAGAAACCATTAGCTGCTTGTTGTCTAAATGAGCACCCCTATAACTGACATTCCCAGGATTCCTAGCAGCTGGTGGAAAGGTACTCCAGGGTGACCCCTGCGACCCTTGCACATTGATATCCGAGGAAAAAGTGATTTTACCTTTCTCTGCCGTACAGCCGAAGAAACAGTCCTCAGGCCACAGTCCCTACAGGAACAATTTGCATGAGTGGTCGAAAAAGAAAAAAAAAGCCCCACTGCCCCAAAGGGATCAAAGCTATTCCTAGGTATCCCAACATACGGGGCGAGTGAAGAACATCAATTTGCAGAGCAAACGGCAGCTGCTATGAAAGGGAAAGAGCTACCTGCCCCCATCGTGGAGTGCTCTGTGTCCACCCCCAACTCTGACGGTGCGCTTGTCCATCTCTGGCATTCATGTCCACCCCCTATATACCTCTAGAAGTGGAATTTACTACTCACACCCAAGTCTTTGAAATTACAGGATGTGGAATCATCTGTCCTCCTTTAATCCTGTGAGATGTGCTTCCATTTTCAAAAAGGCTTTTAAAGGAGAAGCTTTGCTCTTGGATGAGGAGCTCGCGACCATTCGACATTAGTGAGGTACGAAACAGTGGAATCCTTTTATTTCTGCAATTATTTTATTTAATACAGACAACCCAGAATTTCTGAATGAATGAATAAAAACATTTCATTGGGCATTGAAAAAATGTGAATAAATTATAAAAATGTTAAATTTTAATAAAGTATAAGAATTTTTTTTTTACGGAACTCAACTTATTAAAAACTTTACAATACATTTTTTTTTTAATTAGCAATAGACAAACATTTCAATCACTAAAATTTAATTAAGCTTTTAAAATGGAATTAAGAAAGAAACAATGGAAAACAGAATTTTGGAAAAATAAAACATTTATAAAAATAAAACATTTATAAAAATAAAATCGTTTTCGTAGGGCCCCTAAAAATGTCAAACATTGTTAAACTTTTAATAAATTATGTTATTTTTAAAATTAATTGAATTAATTAAACGGAATATTTTTTACTATTTAAATGTAAATGTCTACATTTATTAATTAAACACAGTCCAGATTGAGGAATCCAGAAACATCAAAACAATCGATAGCCTGAATGCATTGTAAGTCGATTTGGATAAAAGCGTCTGCTAAATGCATACATTTAATTTAATTTTAATTTATAATAAATTTAGGAAAAAGGTTCATAGGGCCCTAACAAAGTCAAGTCAACAAAGTGATGCGGTCTGGATCTCGGTGATTGCAAATCACCCATGGACGGCCACAAGTCTAGACACTTTTGGCAAACCCTGTCCAGCAGCCTGCAATCTGACTTCAGCAATTTCCAAAACGTCTAATTTGTCTGTCGGGAGAATGTGTGTGGTGAAAAAGGGGGAAGAAAAACGAAAGCAGATATCCAGGTTTATAACCTCTGCCCTCAGGCTTTTATCCTGCAGAGGTATGTGTGGTTAATAAAGCAGTGCTTGCATGCACACAGCTAGACAATAAGATGTTACTCGTCTCTCTGCGCCTGTCCTCTAATTCACAGACTGCAGGGGTAAAACAGCATGCAGGACGCAGGCGGATTACAGCCAGACCTATCCGATGATCTTCAGGCTGTTCTCTAATGCCGCCACACGCCTGTTATCACACAGCTCGAGCAACGTCTGAGTGGTGTTAATGCAAGATCTCCTTCCTGATGCACGTCTCCATCGTATTCCACATGTTAGCAATATGAAAACTCGTTTTAGAGTCATTCAATGCATTTGATGTGGGTTTTCCTCTATTTCAACAACAGAGAGCGTATATTTGCGTCTTGTAGCGGTAAGCCATTGACATCACCATGGAGGGAAAACGGACACAAAGCGGCTTGAACATCGATTGCATTGATCCGTACCTGAACATCTTAATGTTTAATCACAAAGCAGCCCCCTTTACTCGGCCGTTATGTGATCCCATTAAACCCTTTAACCACATCTCTTCTCAGGCAGACCGTGGGGGTCCATGCTTCATACGGTTTCTCGGACCGCTCAGACATTTAATCCGCCACAGTTGATAACCACAGAACACAGAACTCAAGAGAGAAAACTGATGTAATGGATGGGCTTTTTGAAGCTATGCTTTAGCGCACTAAATATAGCCTGGCTAGATCCATACGTGCAGCAGAGAAGTTGATTTCAACACTGCATACGTTGCTCACTCCGCAGATATAAAAAGAAAGTCCCCCAGAGTACTGAAACAGTGAGGCAGACAGAAACGAGAGGGCATGGCTGAAATCTGTCTGTGTTCTCTTTTATTTCTGCGATCTAGAGCATTACTCTCACTTTGCAAGAACTAAATGTTCAACCTTACTAACCACCTCCAAGACAAAAAATTTTAAATTTTTTACTGAATTTCTAAGACTAAAATTGACATGTAATACCAGCATACTGTGCATTGCATCCGTTTACATTTCAACAGTATAACCCTAGTAGTAAGGTTAAGTAATACATTTAACTCAGCAAGTGGCAACCAGTTAACAACAAGAAAAAAAAAAAAAACATGTATTTTTTAACCCAATTTTGAATAAAAACTTGCCTGAGGAGCAAAAATTGTGACTAAATGTTCCTCTAAAGTCGAGAAAAAAATTTGTGATTATTTTTTTTTGTGTGCAAAATATAAAAACCATTTTAGATTATCAATATGACTATAGTGTAGTATAATTATTTTATGTATTAATAATAACAAACAAATAAAATAAACCGCATTTAATAGTAAAATATTTATTGTTTTAAAAATATATTTAAGAAAACTAATAGCATGCTTTACAGTACAATAACACAAATATTTAATTTTCTTCATTAAAACATTAGTTTTTTATTGTGGCCTTTAAATCTTTATTATAGACAAAAGACGCTTTATAAGCACTTCTCATTACAAGTATGGGAAGAAGCATGTTGCGTCCAAAAAGCAAAAGTTTTGCTCTAAAACACTGAAAACACCAGATCAGGAGGTATACACAAATAAAAGAAGGGTTTTACTCTGCTATCTGATAATCACACTGAGCCATAATGCAATTTTTGTTTTATTTTGATCAATCATGCAGTACCACACCTGACTCAAGTTGCATTGTGGGATACAGTCTCATGCAATGTGCTCTAGATGTATACATTTTAGCATATGCATTAGCATTTCCTGTAACAAAGCAGATAGAGAAAATGTACACAGTATGTATACTGCAAAAAATTGCATGAGATTGAATCATTATGAACATAGCTCAACTTAAAAATTCTAAATAAACAGGCTCAAATAACATGAAGGGATTTACATGTGAAGGAATCACTCTTCCTGGACGGGCTTTTATTCATCATTGTGTGAGGTCTGGATTGAATTACCTGCTCATCCTTTCGTTCGTACAGAAGGGCCTCTGTTGACACATCCCCTACAAAACTGCTGTCTTCACACTCTCACTCTGAGCCAAGGTCAAGCACAGTGTTTGCACAAACCAAGGTTAAAAAATAAAGTGATAGGTTTCCCAGTGCAATGACTCTATTTTAAAACACAGCTCCTGTCTTCAAAGACATGGCATGGAGTGGCTTACAGTTTCACCTGAGACATGTGCATGGAAGATACTTATCATTAAAGGGAACAGTTTACGTGTAAGACAGTAAGCAGAGGTGAGAAAAAGTGTTTATAATGTTTGAAATAAGGATATTTATCTTACAAAATTGGCAAAAAAACAGGAACATGTAGCCATGTGGGAAACGTTTGATCACTGGTGCACACACTTTATGTCACATTGTCTGAACTGTTGACCACTTACCCCCATTCAAAGGCTTAGAGGGACCAGAACAATTTTTAATATAACTCAGATTGAATTCATCTGAAAGAATAAAGTCACATATACCTAGGATGCTTTGAAGGTGAACAAAACAAAGGCAAATTTTCATTTAAGTCAATTAAAGTCAGATAAAAAGACTGATGTGAGTCACGACTGTCAGTTTGAAAATGTCACAGGAAATGGTATAAAAAATGAAGAACTGCAGGTATGTTCAAAATATACTTTACTGTATACAGTACACTCCAATTTTAAGTCTTAAATAAAACCACACAAAAAGTTTAACAGATTTGAAAATTTGAACATCCATTGTTTAGATAGATCGATAGTTCTGATACGAACATAAAATGACTACCAATATCTGTTTTAATTTATTTATTATTATTACTACTAAATAAAAAAAGTTAATGAGAAAGAGTATTATTGTAATATAAATACATATTCAAAAGTTGAGAATAAAAACAATATAATTATTTTACAGTAAAACTGTAAATTTACAATACTAATGTTTGTCCTTATTATTCCCAAAATTGTCAATTGTCAATATGACTAAAAAATATATATTTTCTTTAATATTTTAGTAATCATTAAAATAATAAATAGGAAACATGACTACTGATATTTCACTTTAAAATTACAATAACAAAAAAACAAGAATAAAAAAATATGATAATTTAATAGTAAAACTATAAATTAGAATTTACTTATTTCCAATTATTTCCAAAATTGTTCTGATTGTATAACACAAATAAATATTTTTTATTTTGTAATAATAATAATTATTATTACTATTACTATTATTATTATTATTATTATTATTACTACTACTAATTAAAACATTAAAGTATTCATTTTTTGTATTCATAAAATCTTTTATTAGAAGTAATAGTAATAAGTAAACAGTAATAGCAATCTATGACTATCGTAAATTCACTGTAAAATTCTGACTACAATAGAAATAATTATTTTACAATAAAACTGTATATGTACAGTACTAATATTTATGGCTGTCGTCTTATCTTAATTTTCAAATGTTAAACCATGAACCTTTTAAGCTGCAAACTCTGTATGCTGTTGTATGCAAACATTACCTAATAGTACCACAGAAGCACCGCACAAGCTAAGAGCACATTTAATAATATTAAGCTTAGGCCTGTATCCCCGGAGAGAGGCGACACAAAGCCTTTAGGACCGTAGCTTTACTTGACACTGCCATCAATTACTGACTAACTCCTCACGACAAGCAGTGCTTTTAGTAAACATTTCCTCGACACAGAGCACATATGAAGACAATGCAACAGTGAGAGTTAAATATTCATGACGATAAGAAATTATGTCATCATTTATTTTTAAAATCAAAAGAACGCCCGATGCTGTTTGTCCAGAATAGCAGATGGCTTGGGTTCTTATCATAATTAAGTGATCTATCTCCGACAGTGTCTTAGAATGACACGATGCATGCAAATTAGGGCCTAAAAAATAGAGAATCAGCAGAGGGATGTCTGTGGCCATCATTTGACCCCTAGAGACAGGTGGCACAGCATTTGTCGCCTACCTGGTCAGTGACCCGCAAACACACAGCATGTAGTGCTGAGGTTCTGTGCACCACCTTCACCATCTGTCCATCTCACCTGCTGTGTAGTTACCGGCCTAAAACGCCTCCCGCTACACCAACCTGCCTGTAGGTGTGCTGCCAATATGTAAAGCATCAGGGTGGAGCACTCTATCATGATGCTAATGCAAAATGTATTGTGATTCGACAGGCAAAAAACCCTTCCAATGCTGCCTGGTGTATGTGGAGTAACTCGGTTTCAGCATATTAGATCCCTAAGAAGACAGCTCAAACAAGGGAAACAAGCAGGTGTTTCACACACACACACACACACACACACACAGAGAGATACTAACATGTTTAAAAACACCTCTTGAAGCAGATCTGGTGACAAAATTCAGAGTATTCAAAACAAACCAAAGAGCCACAATGATCGCTGTGACTGGCAACTATGCAACACAGGTGTCTCAAATGGATTTATCTGTCAAATTCACTTAACAGCATCCCGCTTGATCTAATAACAGCTGTATAGCCTACTTTATAATGCCACACATTGCACTCACCAGATCAGACCACATTCAAACCCGTTTGCATTGAGGAAAAACTGAATGCACTAGCTCAAACTGAGATTCACTGTCTAGCTGATTCCCACACATACTTTAATCAATAACCACATAGCATGAGAATAAACGCATGCAGAAGCCAAAAGCAATTGAAGAACCCATGATTGAGTCGATTTATAGTCTAAAGAATGTGTGTGAAAAGAAAAAAATAAATAAAGACTGACTGATTTTCAATTTCAATTCATGCTTTAGCAGGAGGCTTTTCAACTGTATAAGCTCGTTTGCATTGGTTCATCCTTCCTATATTGAATCATTTGAGGGCACCACACATTTATGACAGATTATTACTAATCTGACAGCTGGAATAAAGAAGTTAAACGCAAAGAAAAGCAGGAAACGACTAATGTTACACAGGGCCATTCAAATCACGAAGCGTGAGTGAGAAATAAGCCTTTGAGTCTCGGATCACACTGAAAATCGCTACACACGTGCACGTACAAAAATAATCTAAACATAGCACAGGAAAAGGTAGTAAAATGAAAGATAGCTCTAATGATTTGTCCTCACCTTCCACTCCGGCTGCCCGAGGTTGATCTGTTGGCTGGATTCTTCTTTCCTTGGAAGAAAATCCCCTCGAAACGTTCAAAAACAAAAGATGAGGATCTATTTTGATCCTCACTTGGTTTAAAATGGATAAAAACGTAGCCGCTTCTCTTTTCTCGGGTATCTACGGTTACCTCAGAAATCGGAAGCCGTGCGAGTGACGTTAAAACCGTTAAAACTCGAACATATTATTGGCGAATGTTTCGGATTTCTATGTATATGATCCGCGTGTTGTGGAATAAAACGCCCTAAGCTTTCTGTCTCCTAGCATTCGTGTGTTTTAACCAAATGTTTTTGTGTAAATCCAAAGAGTCGCGGCTGCTCTCGTGCTGCTTCTGCGCGCGCGAGTCTGCTCGACTGCATTCCTCCCTCTATTGCACAATGAGTCGCTATAATTTATTCATGAGATCATGGGGATGGAGGTGCTCTGTCGGAAGAAGGAGAGGCAGTTCTTCTCTTTCTTGCTTGATTTCTTTCGTTCGTTCTTTCTTTCTTTCTCTCTCTCTCTTTTTGTTACTCACCCGCTCATCGCCCTCCCAGCTGACTGACTTCCCTCGAACGCTAGACTCGATTAATGGAGCGTCGAGCAATCAATAAGACACGAGACTGGAGGGTGACGATTGTTCTGCGATCGATGATTAATTAAATTGGGGGCTTCTTCATTAAGGACACTTTAATCTATAATACAAATGTATCACATGTAATAGCAAATTTTACCTTTCACCTTGAAATATTGGAACGACTATTAATTTCCTTTAAAATCATTCTAGATGTTAAGTATTTATATACTATTATAGTATTTGCAACATGATTTTATCATTCATTAGATATATATATATATTGCAACTTTATTTAAATCAATTACAAATAACTGTGATCATTTTCTCGCCTTTTTCCAATATATTTCAAAAGAATAGTGTAGTGATTTAAAACAAGAACTTATTTGACTTAATTAGTAAAAAAAAAAAAAAAAAAAAAAAACGCATTCCGGTTATGATAGACCCTGTAAATATGAGAATGGCTGCCATTGTGGCTCTGGAGGATCATACTGTAATGTTAATAAAAGGAATTTTTAGGGAGGGTGGAATACACTTGAGCCAAAATGGCGCACTGTTGCTGTGTTATATAAATGTTCAACCAGGAAGCATTTGGCAGGCAGCCTGTGTTAATGGTATTATTTCACTGACGAGCCACTGCCATTTCTTCTTTCTCTCTCTCTCTTTTTTGTTACTCACCCGCTCATCGCCCTCCCCAGCTGACTGACTTCCCCTCGAACGCTAGACTCGATTAATGGAGGCGTCGAGCAATCAAATAAGACACGAGACTGGAGGGTGACGATTGTTCTGCGATCGATGATTAATTAAATGGGGGCTTCTTCAATTAAGGACACTTTAATCTATAATACAAATGTATCACATGTAATAGCAAATTTTACCTTTCACCTTGAAATATTGGAACGACTATTATTTCCTTTAAATCATTCTAGATGTTAGTATTTATATACTATTATAGTATTTGCAACATGATTTTAAAATCATTCATTAGATATATATATATATATATATATATAATATATATATTATATATATTATATATATATATATATATATAATATTTCTATTAAGATTTCCTTATTTCTGTGTCAGTTTTAATTTAAGTAGGCCTACTTTCACAGATTTTAAAAAAATTCTAATATTTAGCATTTATTTTATTGCAACTTTATTTAATCAATTACAAATAACTGTGATCATTTTCTCGCCTTTTTCCAATATATTTCAAAAGAATAGTGTAGTGATTTAAAACAAGAACTTATTTGACTTAATTAGTAAAAAAAAAAAAAAAAAAAAAAAACGCATTCCGGTTATGATAGACCCTGTAAATATGAGAATGGCTGCCATTGTGGCTCTGGAGGATCATACTGTAATGTTAATAAAAGGAATTTTTAGGGAGGGTGGAATACACTTGAGCCAAAATGGCGCACTGTTGCTGTGTTATATAAATGTTCAACCAGGAAGCATTTGGCAGGCAGCCTGTGTTAATGGTATTATTTCACTGACGAGCCACTGCCATTTCACACCTGGTGGATTCAGAAAATTTGGGGAATTTGTTTTTTTTTTCCACACAAAAAGTTACTTGGTTTGTGAATAATATACACTATTGTTCAAAAGTTTGGGGTGAAAAATGTATTTAAAGAAAGTAATACTTTTATTCAGCTAGGCTGTATTATTTTGGTCAGAAGTTAAAGTAAAGACATGTATGTTAAAAAAAGTTGTTTTATTTCAAATAAATGCTGTTCTTTTGAACTTTCTATTCATCAAATAATCCTGAAAATAAATGTTTCATGGTTTCCACAAAAATATGAAGCAGCACAACTGTTTTCAACAAATGTTTCTTGACCTCAAATATTGAATGATTTCTGAAGGATCATGTGACACTGAAGACTGGAGTAATGATGCTGAAAATACAGCTTTGATCACAGGAATAAATTATATTATACTGTTAACAGAAAACAGTTATTTTGAATTGTAACAAGATTCCATAATATTTTAGTTTTTACTGTATTGATAATCAAATAAAAGCAGCTTTGGTGAACAATAAGAAAAAAAAAACATACTGACAGAAAAACTGACCTCAAACTTTTGATCATGTATCAATCATGTTAAACCATTGCCAAATTGTTTCCCCTGAATCTCAGATTTTTTAGCACAGTTGTTTAATCAGTGTTGGGCTCATTCATGAAACACAAGCAAAAGAAGTGAAAAACACTTTATGCACTTTTATGTAATTTGTTGTATTAGAAACAATTTACACAGAAATTCCTTTCACTTGCATTTCATGAATGAGTCCCGATGTGTCCAGGGACATGTTTTTCATACGGGCAGGTAGCCAAATGTCTATAAATCATGAATTAGAAGAGCAGCGGTGTCTGCTGTCCTCTATAAAGCAGCAGGTAGTGAAAAGACTGGTTCAGACTCATGCAAACCTCACAATAGAGAGATCACAGAAGGGTGAACTCAACTTTTCTCAAACCCTTGCATGCTTAAATATCAACTGCACTTAACATTTATTTCATTTTTAATTTGTGTTATTTTCTCCGGAATAACATGCACGATGAATCGCACACAATAAGACCAGGAATGTGAATTAAAAGTACATTTGGTGACTGAGTGCTGCCTCAGATCCAGCAAAAAGGAACAGCAGTAGTTTAGCTGTGAAACAGATGTATTGCAATCTGGCAGCAGTCAGCGGCGCTGCGTTTGGCAGAGACGGTGTCATGTTAGGGTTTGAATTCAGCTTCTGGGCATGAGGTGACAGAGACAGACGGTGTTCATCAGCCTGATCTTTCATCTGCTTTCCTGGCTTTCTCTCGCCTCTGCATTTGTGTGTTTGTGATTTGTTCTGATGCTCTTTTGCCTCTGTGATGTTATCGCTGAAAGATGCAGCGATCACGTCACCCATTTTTTTTGTTTATCAAGCGCTCGCTTTCATGCAGTGATATAATTGTTATTCCTCTCTCATTCCTGTCCTGTTAAAAATGGGAAGAGAACTGCCCTAAAGACATTGAGTCAATAAAACAGGCACTTTACTACACCGTGAGGGGATCGGGTCGTGAAATGTTTGTGCAACAGAGGGGTGGGAGTTGCATGTTATGTCTCCAGATATCAAAATCTCTTAATAGTATCACTATACTTCACCAACATCTCTGTGAATAAAAGCTGTGCATGATTTTAAAATGCAAATGTTGGTAAAAAAAAATCTGTGGGAGGCGTAAAGAGATACTGTTTGTTTCTTCTCACCCCTTGCTGAGAATGGTACGCCCCATGCCAATGGCAAGAACATATCATGGGAATTATCCTGCAGAGAGAATGGAGGGAGGGAGGGGAGGACTAGACTGGAGCTGCTGAGGAAAGAACAATGGATCTGCAGTCTTGATGAGCATGACTGAACGTTAGTCTGGAGGTTTGGGGCCAGACGAAGAGCTGTAGGGAAACAGAACAGAATATTCTTTGTCAGAGGTAGAAACGTCAGAGTCATTCAGCTGAGCAGGTAACAAAGAGACAGACACCAATACAATGAAAATACATTATTTCTAATAATCCTGATGTGCAACCCCTGATGTGTTAGTATGCTTAAAAACCACACACAAAAAAACTTTCAATTAACATTTTAATAAAAGAACCATTATAGTGTGAAGAGCATTTTATATCCTCTAAAGAATCTTTTTCCACTATAAAGAACCTTTTGTTCAGTGGAAAGTTTCCATGGATGTTAAAGATTCTTCATACTTATAAAGAATTTATTTCACCCATGCAATTCTGTCATTATTTAGCATGTTTAAGCAACTCTTTTTCAATTGTTCATTGTGATTATGCTCCAGAATCACTGAACTTGCACACTATATCATGTGTATGTCAAACAGACTCATATCTAATTTTTTGTCTCCTGACATCAAAAAAACCAATAGCCAACACTCTTAAAAATAAAGGCTGCAAAAGAGTAAGAACCATTTAGGGTTTCCAAAAGACCCTTGCAGTGAACAGGTTTTTTATTTATATAAAAAATGCACTACATTTACTGTTGCTCTGCAAATATTTGCTTGCAAGATCCAGTCATTTAAATAGGAATTTCACAACCTGGAATTTCACGTAAGGACAAATGATTTCCCCATGCAGGTTTCATAATGGTTTCAGATGGTCATGCAGGAAGCAGCTTGGTTTGAAAGGGACTTCTGCTTTACACAATGCTACACTATATTGTCAATATACAATAGGCCTTTTTTACCTGGAATATTTAGATTTTTTAAATAGTGTGAAAAACGTTTGAATAATCTTTCCACTCTTAAAAATACTGGTATCTGTATGGTTGCATGGAGAAGCTTCAACATCTGTGGAACTTTTCCATTGCACAAAGGGATCTTTATAGTGGAAACAATTATCTTTAGTTTTAAAACATTCTTTACATGAAGGGAATAAAAAAATATTTTAGGAACTTTCCACAGAAAGGTTTTTTGGGGAACCTAAAATGGTATTCTATTGCATCACTGTGAAAACCACTAAAGGGAGCTTTATTTTAAAGAGTGTAAAAAAAGAAAAAAAGAACAGGAACCAATCAAGAACCTTTATTTTCAACAGTGAAATCAGAATCTTTTACGAATCCGAATATCTTGGCAAATTAAATTTGAGAATTTTCATGAAGCATACAATTTTAAAATTTCCATTTGTTTACCACAGAAACCAATCAACTGACTTCACAAGACTTCATTTTTGGGAATGTTGGAGACTGACTGACGTGGTCATTGTGAAATGTTGCTGTACGGAAGAAAGTTGCGTAAATGTTCTTAAAAAGTCTGCTTAATGGTCCATGAAAAAATGCTAGGGTTTCGAATGACACTATGCAGTGCACATAATGGCCGAATATGAATATTTAACCTTTGATTATCCAAATATCCCTACCATTTTCGATGCTCAAAGCTCAGAATCCTTGTTAAAACACCCCGAGTCTTTATTAGTTAGTGTGTGCATCACTGCATGCGGCCAGTGCAGACTTATGCTCAGCAGCTCCCTGTTGCCCTGGAAACAGGTGCTGAGATTCTTTTGCCTTTTTTCATCTTTCTCCTCGCTATCGATGTCAATGCCACCTCCCACAGGCTCCCCTCCCCCACGACCTGCTGCATCCCCTCCCTCTCCCCATCTACTGCAGTCATTTAACAATGTCACAGGCTAGAACAACCAACCAACCCCCCTCGATCGCCGCGCGCTCGCCAACCACATCGCACACTGTATGAGGGTCAAACAGCTCTCGGGCTATTGATCCTTTTGAACGCTGTGGAACCGCGCGTTCCGGCGCGCCGCGTCAATCTGACCGCGGCTAATCTCACTGCGCGGCAGATTGCGAGCTAGAATGCCACTCTGCCAGCTCTGTCTGTCTTTGTGTTCCCATTGGATGAGCAAAAAGGACAGACAAAGAGTAATCTGACTGCTTAGACCCCCCCCCCCCCCATCCTACCCTCGCGCACTCAGACGCAGCGCGGTGGACAAATTCACAACCTGGTGCGATCACACGCAACGCTCAAACGCAGCTGTGTTTAAAGCGAGATAATGAAACACTGATTTGTCCAGGTTCTATTTGCGCTCTAATGAAAGCATTTAAATTAAGCACGGGCTCATGTGACGCTCGCGCATCCATATCCATTCCACTCCTTTTTTTGGCCTTTTTAAGTCAACATTGTTGTTGCGCGCCGCATTCCATTGCAGTGACTTCTGCCTGGCCTGAAGAGGAACATTCCTGGGAAGTGGCTGACCGACAATAACAGTCGGCAGCAAAAAGAGGGCAGGAGCGGAGTGAAAGAGCTGTTCTTTCCAGCCATGTTCTCTGAAACACCAGCAACAAGAAGCTTTACCTCATATCTGCATTTGCATCATCCGACACAGCTCTGTTTAGTAGCTCACCAAGACTGTTCAGGTGGCAAAAACAATGCGAAATGCAAATAATAAACTGCAACTAACTGTAAAATCAGGCACAATAAAAACAAAAAGGCTTATCAACTTTTTTGATTGACTGCATTGACTGCAATTTAAGAAAGTCTTTTTGTATAAAAGCATATCCCAAATGCATAAAAATCTATATAATTTTGTTTTAGAATTAATTGTGCCATTTGGAAATATGGCTAATAGTAAAATAACATTTGACCCTAAATTCACTGTTGTTGTCACGTGTTTTGATGGTAAATTCCATTTCTACTGTTGTTTGCAATCCATCAGTGTCATGTCAATTTAGAGAATTTTTCTAATAAAGAAAAATAATTATTTAATTTACATTTTATTTATATTCTTTGATTCATAGAAAGTACATAAGATAGAATTGACCTGAAATAGAAATCATTGGTAACTTTATAAATGTCTTAACCATAATTTTTGATAAATTGTATTTCCGAAAAGAATTCCCCTCAGTAGGATTTATATATACAGTATATAGCGGGAGACAAACGTTTTATGTAATTATTTTAATATTTTTTTCTTTTATAAAAAACATACAGATTAAACCAAGGAAACAGTTGTTCTTTGAAGGACTCTACACCTGTTGTCAAGCCTCCTCACACACAGTTTGTTTTTACGAGGCCAGTCATCAAACTACAGTTGTCATATTCGAAAAGTAGAGTCACCTAAGGCACCGTGTGTTGTATAAAGCTGCTGGATCTTATGCAGTTCCATAACTCAGACAGACATTAATAGCCACATCAGAGGCAGAGGCAGCGATTGAAGAGGACATTCTGTCTGTCTCAATCATCCCACATCCCTCCTAATTAGGATGAAAACAGAGAAAGCTGGAAGAAAGTATGTCATCCAAGATATATGAGCTCTCAAACAGAGATATCTGTGATTTATGCTTACATGTTGATTATATTTTATATATTGTTTGCCAATGTCAAGGATCAATAATGACAGTAATATTATAAAACTGCTTCAACATTGAGTCTTTGTATTTGCTGGTGAGTTTGAGGTTGTAGGGCCAGTGATGGTGGAAGTAGCAGGGATAATGAGATTGCAGCTCAGGACAGCAGGCCAATCATGTGATGGGTCTGACAGCAGAGCGTGCAGAGTAACCATCTGACTCAAACAGGGACAGCTTTTCACATTTAAAGAGAGCTGTTGTTCCTCTTGCCTGAGGTGAATCTCTGTCCCCGGCGTCCCGCTGAGGGCTTCAGGCACCAGTGAGCACAGGTTTGACCAACAGAACTAACAGAGACACAGTGGCTGGTGGTTAGTAGCTGCAGTTTTGTGAAAATGCCTAATTTTAAGAACAAGAGAAGTAGGACAGTTTCAGAAGAAAATGTACAATAGTAGCCTTTCAAAAGATACTTATATGTACCATTTAGGAACTAATATGTATACTTGAGGTAGTAATATGCAGTGTTGGGTGTAACGCGTTACAAAGTAACGCGTTACTGTAATAATATTACTTTTTTCAGTAACTAGTAGTGTAAGGCATTACTCGTCTGAAAATGGTAATATTATTACAGTTTTCCCAAGCTAGTTACTTGCGTTACATTTGCCAGTAGCACCTTCATCACACACAAGGCACACAACACAGAGAACAGAAGGGAAGGGAAGGAGGGCGTGAATGGAACAGTGATTGGTCTGGGTTTGGCACGAGGTATCATTTACCATCACTGATTGGTCGACAGCCGGCAGCAGAGCGGCACGCTCAGACAGATGGGGAAAAATGGAAGCGTCAACAATGGCAAGCTCTTTTTCAGAGGAAGGTTCCCAGCAACAGAAAGCTAGTTTCGACGGGTGGAGATTCAGTAATTATTTTGTAGGAGTGCTCCGATCACGATCGGCTGCTCGTTAATGCGCATCTCAGTAAAGCCGGTTCTCTAAAGCGGTTTATTCCATCAGGTGCGTGAACCATATGTTCATACAACCGTGCCAATAAACGCTGAAAATGAACTGGATTTGCGCATCTTCTCAGTTAATAACGGCTCTGTGTAGTAACAGCTGCTCTATGTGAAATCACGCACCTGATGGAATTAACCGCTGATTAGAGAACAGGTGTACTGACGAGCAGTAATATAAGTGAGTTGTGTAAACAGTGATTTATGTGACTTCAATTATTTCTTATTAAACTGAAATCGAAAAGTAAAAAGTATTTTTTGGAAAAACCAAATCCTGGTGTTAGTCTTCATATGCTGATGAATAGTGTTAACACGGATAGTGCACCTTTTAAGTAGATCATACATTATGCATCCCTTTTTAAGCGAGTACCCGTAAGACCCAGAGTACTGCATCTTGTTTCCCTATTATAATAGTTACTTCTTCATCTACTTTTGTATTGTAATATTATAATATTTATACTAGAACACGTAATATGTACCTTTAAGGATCTAATATGCCACCCTTTTTAAGCGTACCGTCCCAGAGACTGCTTTGTTTCCCCTTTTTTTCTTTCTTCTTCTTTTGTTTTCTGTAGCTAGAAATATAGCACGGTTTTGACGCTTTAAGTTTTGAGAAAGTAAAGGATGGTTATAAAATCGGAGTGTGGTTCCATCTTGTGGTTGACGTGACGAATAGCAACCGAACAAGTGACCGACCATTAGGAGGTGTTACAAATAAATGTAGTCATCACAAGCATTCACAAACACTGAGCGTCGAATGGGACGAAAAACTAAAGACCAACAAGATATTAGATAGTAGATATTATATACCCCCCCCTTACCCCCAGTTCAGCTTCACTATTGTAGCTACTTTTAAAAACATGGTTTTAAAGACTCTTTAAAGAGCTCTATACACTACAGTATAAATTATATAACTACATACTGTGCTTTCATTTCTTTCTCCTACTCCAATTGAATTTTGTATAATTACCGTAAAATGTGATAATGGTAATTATAGTTTTTTTTTTTTCAAAATAAAAATCGCTTTCAGAATCGTTTTAGCCAATAAGTGAATAATTTGATTGATGTCTGCTAAATTATTTAATGAAAAGGTAATTTCGCGCTGTTTAAAGTTCGCTCTTGAAACGAGATCTCATATCCGGTCAGTGTATCGTCATATACGTCATATAAGGAGAATATTCGCGTTTTGACTTCGAATCGAGCTTTCGATTTTTTCTTTATTGCAACGTTCGAACCCCGTTAACAAACTTGGCAATTTAACACTAATAAAAAACGAACCCATTTTGCTTTTTTTCTTATATTCTTTATCCTCCTGAGACCCAGCCATAAGAGGCAATGTCCTGAAATTATGTTAAAATACATTTCTTTGAGACCATTTAAGTCACAGTTTTATTTCTTAGAGCAGCTATAAAGAGCACATTCAAGTCTTTTCAGAGATAACCAAATGTTTGGAGGTTTAACTACGACAATTCCCTCTCTCCTTGGTCTTTAAATATGACTGACATTGACTCTATGACTAAATTCAGCATGGGGATATGATCATATTTTGTAACTACATTAAAGTAAAATAGTGTATCAAATTATTCTCTCATATCTTTCATAGTTGAGAATCTCTGTGCAAAGTTTGGACAAGTTACAGAAAAGAATGTAGTTAATAATGTCATACAATTCTAACCACAAGGACGGATGGACTTTTGATGCACTTTTTAATATGGTCTGGTTAGTGAATCATTCTCTAGTTTATATCAGAGAACAGGTAAATGTTAAAGTGAAAATACATATTGATGACAGATTTGTGTAATCGCTTTACACTTAAATGCGAAGGACAATAATCTTAATTTGCTGATCCCAAAGATGGCAAAACTAGCTTTTGATTTACCTGAACTCATTAAACAGGTACCGTATTTTTCGGTCGCATCAGTCCAAAAATACGTCATGACGAGGGAAAAACATATATAAGTCGCACTGGACTATAAGTCGCATTTATTTAGACCCAAGAACCAAGAGAAAACATTACCGTCTACAGCCGCGAGAGGGCGCTCTAGGAAATAAAGTGTTAATTAAGACTCCCAAAGTACTAGTATAATGTAACTCAAGTCTGCTAATGTAACTCAATTTACTGACTAGAAAGACCCGGCAAAATCAGCATAGAAAGCACAGAAATTGAGGGCCATTTTCCATTACTTCAACACAGTGACAAATAAAAGTCATAATTACTATCCAGGTACTGAAAACACACATATCACATGGCCTTTAATTGTTTAACAGCAAAATCAGATGGACTGGTTACTTTTGAGAGGATTGGCATTCCACCATCACAGCTCCCTAAATGTGAAAAGTAAGTTACACGAATTACAATCTAAACAGACTCAAGTGATTTGACATGCCTCTTACTGATCGTGTTGGACTTTAGACAGAAGAAAACTCTGACAAACCTTCACATCTCTCCAGAAGGATCCATTGAGAATGAGGGCACAGGGATGCTGCAGGTCAGTTTCATCTAAACTACAATCTTGTACCAGTTCCTCAGGTAAGTTTCAGCTAGTTCACATTGTTCTGGACAGGTGGACTTTGCCAGCAGATATATTGGTGGTGGGGTGCTGGGTTCAGGATTCTTTCAGGAGGAGATCCTCTTCCTCATGAGTCCAGAGCTCATCGTGGCCAGACTCTGGGGAGTTTAGCACAGACAAATTTAGAAAACTAAAACAACTTTCAGTCAGTTACAGCGATAGTTCATGCAAAAATTTAAATGACATAATTTTGTCACGCAGTCACATGACACTTTTTTATATCAGCAAATTTCACACCCGCAATGCAACAGATTCACTATAGAATGGTTACACACACATAAACTTGGTTACAAAACACAGTAACTTGACAGAGTGATGGTGTTGATGGTTACATGACATTTCCTCTTTTTGCTAATGTGTCATCAGGTCCTCGGATGTACAGTCTTACTTCTGGCTACAACAAAACCTTTTCTTGGGTCTGTCCATATGATGATCACACAAAGCGGTAAGCAATGATGACAAATCCACAAAATTCTAAAGTTCATAAAAAAAATAAAAATAAAGGTTGGTTGGTTTTACAGCCACAATCAAATTCATAGGGATATCTGGAAGAGACATTATCGGCAGGTTGTTACCATCTATGCACTTGACTTCAAGAACCCGAGGGAACAGTACACTAAAGACAACATAAAACGAGAACTCAACAAGGTATTAGTTTTGACAAGTACAAATATTGAGGTTTGCTGTGGAAAGTATTTGTTATGGTAAGGTAAGGCTTATACTGTGTGACTCTCAAAGGCGTTTGTGGGATTCCACGGAGACGTGAAAACAGCCATCGCAACGGGCAACTGGGGCTGCGGCGCCTTTAAAGGGGATCCTAAAATCAAAGGTAAATGAAGGCAAAACACACAAACATCCTTTTTTTTTACTTTACTTTTCAAAAGAAAATCATTTATATAACATACAGAGGAAAAAAAGAAAAATCCCTGATTTTAATGTTAACACATTTTCTGTATACGACTTTCCTTTAAACATTTTTCCACCCACCACCCACATAGGGATATAACAACAACATAAAAAAAGAGAAAACAAACAAAAAAAAAAACATAAAATAAAGAGAAATAAATAATTGAACAGCAAGTATACAGAACTTGATCTACAAGGTCATATCATTTTCCAATACCCAAAAGTAAAGGGCACCAAAATTCATTAAAGAGATGTCCATGGTTATATTTCTCCAAAGTTAATTTTTCTAATGGCAAAAATGAAGACAATTGGTCAAAAAAAGTCTTAAGAGATGGAGAGGAAACTTTCTTCCAATATAAAAGTATGCATTTTTTTGCAAAATAAGATATCAAAAGAAATAACCTGCATTTTTTCTGATCTAACTGTAAGTTATCAATATCATTTAACAAATATAAACTGTTACTCAGGTCAAAATGTTTATCCAAAACTAACTGAGTGAAAGAATGAATTGATCTCCAATAGCCTTTTAAAAGACTGCAATCTTGATGCATTTGATATTTTATGCATTTTTAAAGGTGTTAAATAGGTTTTGTGGATAAACTTAAAATTTGCCTCCTTAATCTTGATACTTGTGAATGGAAAATGAATTCTATTACAAATATTTACCCATACATCATCTTCAAAGGTTCTACTTAAATCTCTTTCCCATATTATTTTTAAAGGTCACACATCCTGCTTGATCTGGAGACACTACAGATGGATTATGATAAATGCACAGAACAGAATGTGTTTGTCTTTTAAAGCTCTCATCCAGTTGATGGCTGCTGCGGTAAACAGACGAGACATGGCTTACTTCATCTTTGGCAATAAAGAACTTGCAAAAGAAATACAAACAATGCATGAGATGCTGACCATGAAAAAAGTGACCGTGGGTAAGTACATTCACTGAAGTCAAAACACACAGGTATTCATTGGTTTATTAATGGTGCACAACAATAACGTTACGCAAAGAAAGATTGATTCATATTCTTCTATATATTTTTAGAAATACATTTTTTAGATACATACTGTAGATATAGATCTTTAGTCCAAAACTTTATATGAAATACACTATGAGCTCTGATTTTAAGTGCAGTGTAATTTATTTATTTTTTGCCATAACAACCTAGTTTTTCTGAATGTTGCTTATAGTAACCTATAAGGTAAAATTACTTTTGTAGCTCTTGTCACTAAAAATGGCCTTTTCTGTGTTGCTCTACAAATGCATTATTTAAAAATAGTTTTTTGATTTAGATCAACATTCAGTCCGAAGATTAACTTAAACTACAGCGGGAACAAGAATGTGAAGCATTATTGGATCGTTTCTTCTCTCAACATGTAAACTGTACAAGCTCCTGAAGAAGTTCTGTGGAAACTGTGCTAATGAAAGTGGCTAGCCAATAAACCTGTACAAATTCATCAGAGAGAAGATCAGGCAGAAGGATAACAAACTAGTAAAAACAGTATTATGTAAAGCTATACTCTGAATAATGATACAACTGTATGACAACAAACTCTTAGAAGAAAGGGATCATTGGGGTTCTATATAGAACCATAGGGTTCTTTACTCAAGTCCAAAGAACCTTTTATGCTAAAAAGGTTCTATAATGACAAGAAATAACCTTTTTGGCACAAAGGGTTCATATCTTGAATTTTGTGATCATTCACATACATTCATAAATGCATTTGAATACACCGAATAATGCAGTGAAAGAACGCACTCAAAATGCACACAGGCACTAGTATGACTTCATGATGTAGGCCTAATTTTACATTAGCCTAGATGCGTGCACTTTTTAGGCACGATTTGTTTAGTTTTTTAATATACTTGATACTGTTAAAAGGCACATCATTAAAACAAAAAATACGAGTTCACATTTCACATCTAAACAAGCGTGGAAAACGTAAATAGAACTAGCTACTAAATTAGTTAAAAATGCCTATCCACATACAGCTATGATTTGCGAACCCCAAACTGACTCAAATGATTCGCGATCCCGCTTTGAACACCCGAACTGACTCAAATGATTCGCGAACCCGCTTTGAACTTCCGAACTGATTCAAATGATTCGCGATCCCCAAACTGACTCAAATGATTCGCGATCCCGCTCCAACTCCCAAACTGGAGTCAGAGGACTCAAATGATTCGCGATCCCGCTACGAACTCCCGAACTGCTTCAAATGATTCGCGATCCCACTACGAACTCCCGAACTGCTACAAATGATTAGCGATCCCCAAACTGATTCAAATGATTCGCGATCCCGCTACGAACTCCCGAACTTATTCAAATGATTCGCGATCCCCAAATTGACTCAAATGATTCGCGATCCCGCTACGAACTCCCGAACTGACTCAAATGATTCGCAATCCCGATCCAACTCCCAAACTGGAGTCAGATTACTCAAATGATTCGCTATCCCCCTACGAACTCCCGAACTGCTTCAAATGATTTGTGATCCCCAAACTGACTCAAATGATTCGCGATCCCGCTACGAACTCCCGAACTGATTCAAATGATTCGCGATCCCCAATTTGACTCAAATGATTCGCGAACCCGCTTTGAACTCCCGAACTGACTCAATGATTCGCGGTCCCGCTCCGAACTCCCAAACTGACTCAAATGATTCGCGATCCCGCTACGAACTCCCGAACTGATTCAAATGATTCGCGATCCCCAATTTGACTCAAATGATTCGCGAACCCGCTTTGAACTCCCGAACTGACTCAATGATTCGCGGTCCTGCTCCGAACTCCCGAACTGTCTCAAATGATTCGCGAATCCGCTACGAACTCCCGAACTGACTCAAATGATTCGCGAATCCGCTACGAACTCCCGAACTGACTCAAATGATTCGCGAACCCGCTACGAACTCCCGAACTGACTCAAATGATTAGTGATCCCAATACATGCTATAAAAATGTGCACATGGAGAGAAATAAACAGCAGATGTTCATGTTAACAACTTCTTTAACTTGAGCAAACGCTGCTAATACACAAACATTTGTTAATAAAGTAGATAAAATGAAAACATGAATGTTTTAATGCTACTGAATAAAAATAAACGATCCACTCAAAGGTCTCTGCTCATCATGACAGGACCTGGATCAGTGAGCTGCCTCTCGGGCGATGACGTCACTTCCATGGAGGCATGTTGTACACGCCCCTGTCCCTTGACTCCGCCCCCACTTCGAAACAGTGCCACAAACATAGACAGTAAAAGAAATGGACACAGCGACCCCATTGGAACTAATTAATAGATATGACCATGGAAAATATTTATTGCAAAATCATTGCTTTCGTGCTGTTTCATTTGTTTTGCAATTCTTAATTTTTGTTTGCAAAAAGCAAATGTATTTTCCTCAATACTTTAAAATGTTTTAAATTTGTTTTTGGATATTTTAAACAAGGTAAATCTTTCTGATTTATTAAAATAAAAATTCACATACATGGATTTTTCTGGGCTAAGCCCCGGATCTCCACTCACCCTAGAACCACCCCTGTGTACTACTATACTAAAAAATAAAAAAGTTGTTGAAATGTTTTCAGACTACAGGTGCCACATAAATCGAATTATTTACCTTAATCAAAAGGCTTTATAGTCATTCAACATTTATATTAATCAAATGCCTCAGTAACATCCAATAAAGAACACATTTCACTGTAAAATATATATATTTTTTCACAGAAATAGTAGTGCACTTGCGTCAAGTATAAGTACAAACAACAGCAGAATAAAACCTGAATGCTTTTATTGATTAAAGTAATATGATAAGTTTTTGGCTTTATCTCAGCTTATTGTTTTTAAGATTTTACAATAAAATAAAATGTACCTTGACTTTCCCATCCATGGTGTAACAATTTAGCTTCGGGTGCACTTTAATCGTTTCAGAGTTTTGTTTCTGTACCTCATAAACGCTACTTTACTGTCTGTATTTGAAGAAATAAGAGATTTAAACATTCAAATGCTCCATTTATGATTGTATTTTTTTTTCTAGCCACAAGTATGAGCAAAAGTGACAGACAGTAATACTTTCCTTAGCAAACCAGCTAAAGCCTACGTATACTAATTGGAGTGGCGCCATCTGGTGGTTAAAGAGACGAACGACAACAGTCAGGTGACCAAAGGTGAGAGATTAAAAAAGGCATCCGTGTAAAGCGTTTTTTGACCAGGAAAGTACACCATGACTGAATTGATTAAATGGCAGTTTTAGAAATAAATATTAGTTTTTTTTTTCAGGAAATGCCCAACTCGAGGTTTCATTCTTGCGCATTCACTTTAGTGATGGGAAGTCCGGTTCTTTCGGACAATTCGATTCAATGAACCCAGTTCACCGGTTCTTTTACGTCATCACGTAATGAAGTCATTACATTCGCGCTCGCAGTGAAACACAGAATCCGTTTTAGCTCAGTATCTCCAGCTCATCGGTTCTCAGTATGTCGAATATGTTCGAAAGAAAAAGGCTCTCGCTTCAGTATAACGTTACTGTTGACTCGAGTAAAGCTCCGTTCGCTCGATAGTACACGAACGCTCATGTATAAGTCAGCTGCTCGTGTTCATCGGTCCTCTCAGTCTATACAGCTTTTTTAAAGTGCTGTTGGCGTTACAGGAGTAACATTAACTCCAGGATATTGGTTTAGAGTCGTAGGGACTGTAAGGCATGTCTGAAAAAGACATGAACGATTCAGTCCGATTTGGTGAACCGGTTCAATAAAAAGAACCGGTTCAAAAGAACGATTCGTTCGCAACACGGACATCAACAGTTCACTTTCGTCCATGTCACACGAGCAATCACAACCACATCAACAACACGGACTATTACAGCCGATCAAGTGAGTAACGTTAGCCTAGATGCTATTTACCATTTTCTGTACTTTCTGTTTAACACGTATCATTGTAAAACTTCGCGAAAGTTACATTGAGGTCGTTTTAAAAACAGCACATTTGACTGTACACAGTTCATGAAAATCGAAAGTGAAAGAGCAAGAGCAAGAAACACCGCAGAACAAATATTAACTATATATTATATATAATTTATTATTAGTTAACATAAAGGAGAGGAGACGCACTGTTTTAGAATTTTCCTCTTCCTACAAGATACCTCTAAGTACACTGAGTGTGATTTATATTAACGATACGTACTAATTTGTATTTTTATTTCCCCACGCACTACCGTGTGTCCTGTCTTTTCCGTACTCCATTGATTTTTTTGGTTAAAGTTACCCTGACAGTTTGAACTGCAGGAAGAAATAGTAAACACGACTTAAGATGCGTAGATCCGATATAGAAAAATGAAGAAACGCATTAAGAAAAAGGCCAAAAAACCTCACATCAGATTATTATACAGAGGCCACATTAAACTACTACTACTTCTTCTACTATTATTGTTGTTAAATAAGTTGTTTTTTTGTGGCCTCTATAATTTTATGAGCTTTTTGGTCTCTACAGGGTATTTGCAGGAATCTTAAGCTCAAATTTAAGACTTTTTGAGACCTGCAAATAAAATGAATACCATATGAGCGCAGTAGGGCAATGTCTATAGTAAGATCAAACTGTTAAATAACTGTAAAAAGCATTACTTACAGTTCAGATACAGGCTTTCACAAAAACAAGTTTTCTAAAATGATAAACTTCACATTTTAGCCTTTAAACAATCTTTAAGAAAATGAACGAGTCAAAAGAACCAATTATTATATTAATTAAATAACATATACAAATATTTTACTGTCTTAATTGTTAAGATTTCTTAATGCATTATCTTCTTGTCAATTCGCCAGTTCACATTTAAAACTCTGGTGTTTGCTGCGTAAAACATTGGTCAATTTTCATATCGACCTGAACAAAAACAGCAGACAGGCTGATTAAAAATGCAAATTCATTCTCTGCCAACAGGAGGCGCTTTTGGGAATTTCTGACTTTGAAACTAATTAAATCACAGCCTTTTAAGGTTTAATTGTCACATTAAGCCATATTGCAAATTTTGCCTTTCTGTTTCAAGACCACTTGAACTCAAAATGAAGACTTTTTCCATTACCATTACGGGCAGTTGCATGTGCTCCGGTGTATTGTAAAAAATGGCATCAATTTTGCCTTATTAGTTTGAGCTCGAATCAGATCCAGAGAATATTAGTGAAGAGGATCGAGCTGAACTCTTACAGGGCATTTCAAAATGTTAACTTATGCTTTTTTGTTTGTAGTTGACTCGTATTTTGTAGATTCGCTGTTATTTGTAAATGCTACTGCTGTTTGTTAGCTTTTGATACACATTTTCATCCTTATTAAAGCTGTAGTATAGCAGAATACACGATTGCGTTGCAGCATTTTTGTAGGGTAATTGTTTAATTGATAATGGTAACACTCTGTCTACTACTGTACAACAACTCTTCATGGGGTTTGTGATGTCACCAATCCAGGAAGAAGCTCCTTGTAGTCTCTACCAGCCGTGTGTTGTAGGCCTTAAATGCAGATTATGCTCAAACAGCAACACTAACACACTAACACTAACACACTAACTAAAGTTAAAAAATTGAGATAATCAAGGAGCCCTTTATAAACCCTGTCCAATCCATACATGGATTTGCTTTACTTTTAAGACTCCCGGTCTTGATTTGGGTACTATGATATTTTTGTTTTATTTTGGTCTTAGATGTCACACAACAACAGTGATGGAGTGAAGGGATGCATGAATCAGACGAATAACAGTGGAAACACTGATTCATCATCAAGAGGAGAATCCAAGCAATCACAGCTTAATTCTGCATGGGACACCAGCAAGCAAAGATCTAGTGTGAATGGAAGGGAAGGGGGACAAGAAAGAAGGCCTGCAGCTGGTGAGAATGCAGAGAAAACGACCAGAGATGCCAAATCCGCTGAGGTTCAAAACCCCAAACCAAACCATAGTACATCTGGAGAAGGCAGCTCAAACCAGCCCTCTCAAAGTGCATCAATGGACTCTTCAGATGTTTCCTCAGTCGTTTCCAGTTTAGGAACAAGACCAAAGCCTTCGATAGAGCTGGGGCCCACATATCCCATCCGGAACCTCAAAACGATGCAAGACTTCTACAAAGAGTTTGACCAGCCACTTCTGAAGAAAGAACATACAATACTGATAGATGTAAGAATCATGCAATTTCATCTTATTCTATATTTTTTTTCTTATAAAATGTGCTATGAATACTGATTCAGTCATAATTCATGTTAATGGTTTGTCTGAGCAGCTGAAATGTTTCCAAAGTGGTGTAATTGTTCCTCATCAAGGGACTGATGTTTGGGATCAACACCATGTGAAGTTCCCACATCTGTATGTAAGTATGAGCATCCAAAATGCTTTTTAAACAAATCATCATTTCTATATAAAAGGTTTTATTAACAAGTAAATAATATTCATTATTCATTCATATTCAGTAATGATTATTGTCCATAGCCACGGCCTCCATCCCATCACAAGTCCCACGCACAACCCTCTCGCTGGGAGGTCACCCGTCGGGCGTTGCTCAGTCTCACCAAAGGCAGTAACTCTATTGGGGATGTTCAGGTACTGTAACACTAATCATTGACAATTACTTTTACAATTACTACCTAAAGTGTGTTTATCATGTGACCTGTTATGTGTCTCTATCCATTTGTAGACTGCAATTATGTCTTACAATTCCAGCAACAAGGACAAATGGACATTTGATGCACTTTATAATTATGGTCAGGTTAGTGAATCAATCAGTATATCAGAGAACAGGTAAATATTAATGTGAAAAGTTTAAAGGGTATCTGGGTACCTTACAGTGAAAATGACTCCATTACAAGTCACCAGTTCCAATACAACTTGAGTAAAAGTCTAAGAGCATCTGATTTGAACAGTTCTTAAGTACTTTACTTAAAGATGCACTCAAAGATGCACTAGTCCTCAACACCTGAAAAATAAGAAGCACTTCATTTGTGAGGAGAGTGATCACATTTATTTTTCAAAATCTTAATAAAACAAACACCTCAAAAAAATAAATCAAGGTCCACACAACAGCTTCTTAAATGCCTAAAAACACTGAAGTCTCCTAAGTTAACAAATATCCTTCAACCGTACCTCCCACCCTGGATGCTATTTCTACCGAGGAGGATCCCATCTGCCCAATTTCTGTCCCTGTGGAGTTAGAAAGTTAAAGTTGCTAATATCAGTAGTCAGTAAAACTACAACGTTGCCAAAAAGATACTTAAGTGCAGTAGTTTGTTACATTTACTTAAATACTTTACACCACTAGATACACAGATTGATTTGTGAAATTGCTTTACAGCGCTTGCAAACAATGGACAATAATCTCCATTTGCTGATCCCAAAGATGGCCAAACTAGCTCTTAATTTACCTGAACTCATTAAAAAGGTATGTTACAGGCTCCTTTATTGTGTTAATAATAATTCTGTTATTCTAGTATTACTTATGTTAATATGTAAATATACTAGTATAACTTATGTTTAAGTAATGTCTGGTCCACACTGTATGATTTTGGTTATGATTTTGACAAAGTTTGTGAATTGGCTTTTTGCAAAATCTCATCAGGTTCATATTATATAGTGTGACAAGCAACAATCATGCAAGACATAAAACTCAAAACCACACATTTGCACACAAATGCATAATTTGTCAGGCTGTAACAATGGAGATTTAGATTGAATTAATTGCATTGCTTGTACTCTCTACTCTTTGTCTCTAGCCCATCCCTCTCCTGCGACAGCAACAGAACCAGGGCATAACGATGTCTCAGCAGCAGATTTCCTGTCTGTTAGCAAACGCCTTCTTCTGCACCTTTCCTCACAGGAACGACACTAAACCTGGTTCAGAATACGCCAACTACCCTACCATCAACTTCAGCAGGTGTTACATTGATCACATTACATTGAAACTATATATATATATTTATATATATATATATATATATATATATATATATATATACACACACACACCATTCAGAAACATGCATCTCTCTCTTCCCTGTTTGAAACCGGTTTGAAATTTCATTCTGATCTAAACTATATATATATATATATATATGTATGTATATATATATATATATATATATATATATATATATATATATATATATATATATATATATAATGTATATGTATATATTTGTTTTTATTTTTTTGTCATAGTTTATTTGCTAACAAGACAGACCCAACAAAATTAGACCTAAAGGCAGAGAAACTGAGGGCCATATTCCATTACTTCAACACAGTGACAAATGATGAAGAACCAGGTATTGAGAACATGCTTAAAACACAGATACTGGACACTACTGTTTAAAAGTTTTGGGTCTGTGAGATTGTTTAATTAAAAAGTTTTTAAAATAAAGTATATTATGCCCAACAAGACTGCATTTAAAAGAATACAGTAAAAATAGTCATATTGTGAAATGCTATTACTATTTTAAAATGTATTCCTTTGATCAAAGCTGAATTTTCAGCATCATTAGAACAGCATTTATTTGAAATATACATTTTTTGTGACCTCATAAATGTTTGTCACTTTTGTTCAATTGAATGTCCTTGCTTAATAGAAGTATAATTTCTTTAAAAATATATAAATATATATATTGTACTGACCCCAAACTATTGAACAGCAGTGTATGTCAATGACGTAGCACATAATTCAAAGGAAGCAAGCAATGAAAGGATTTTTGATGTAATATAACCAAATATGTATTTTTACTTATTTAACAGCAAAACCAGATGGACTGGTAACTTTTGAAAGGATTAGCATTCCACCATCAAAGCTCCCTAATTGGAACACGTAAGTTATATTAGTTATACAGTGAATAGACTGAATTGATTTGACATGCCTCTTACTGATCGTGTTGGACTTTAGAACAAAGGTTCCCCTGAGGAACCTTCACATCTCTCCAGAAGGATCCATTGAGAATGAGGGCACAGGGATGCTGCAGGTCAGTTTCATCTAAACTACAATCTTGTACCAGTTACTCAGGTAAGTTTCAGCTAGTTCACATTGTTCTGGACAGGTGGATTTTGCCAGCAGATTTATTGGTGGTGGGGTGCTGGGATCAGGATTGGTTCAGGAGGAGATCCTCTTCCTCATGAGTCCAGAGCTCATCGTGGCCAGACTCTTCACTGAGAAACTGGCTGATAACGAGTGCCTCAAGATCACAGGTACTGCTGGGGAGTTTAGCACAGACAAAGTTATCTTAAGGCTGAAATATACTACACAACCTTTAAAATGCCTACGTTGTAAACAGTCACAGATTAAAACGGTCTCACACTACTAGACCTTTAAGTCATTTTGAACTCAATCGTGTGACAAATGAAAAAGAAAAAAAAGTTTTCTGAAGCATAAAAAAAACAAAAAACAAATCAACTTCTTATGACACAGCGATGAAAATAACATCTTTAATTTGATTAGCATATTTCAAGCAACATGAGAGTGAGATATTATTAAGAAATATTTAATTTTTTGGGTGAGCTATTGCCAGTATCTATCTTAGACTGAGTCTTTTTGCTAATGTGTCAATAGGTCCTCAGATGTACAGCTATACTTCTGGCTACAGCAAAACCTTTTCTTGGGTCTGCCCATATGATGATCGCACAAAGCGGTAAGTAATAATAATGATAAATGTACAAAATTCTAAAATTTACTTAAAAAAAAATTTGGTTTTAAAGCCACAAGTAAATGAGTGTAAAATGATGTCACATTCATTCATAGGGATATCTGGAAGAGACGTTATCGGCAGGTTGTTGCCATCGATGCACTTGACTTCAAGAACCCGAGGGAACAGTACACTAAAGACAACATAAAACGAGAACTCAACAAGGTATTAGTTTTGACAAGTACAAATATTGAGGTTTGCTGTGGAAAGTATTTGTTATGGTAAGGTAAGGCTTATACTGTGTGACTCTCAAAGGCGTTTGTGGGATTCCACGGAGACGTGAAAACAGCCATCGCAACGGGCAACTGGGGCTGCGGCGCCTTTAAAGGAGATCCTAAACTCAAAGGTAAATGAAGACAAAACACACACACATCCTGCTTGATCTGGAGACACTACAGATGGATTATGATAACTGCACAGAACAGAATGTGTTTGTCTTTTAAAGCTCTCATCCAGTTGATGGCTGCTGCGGTGAACGGACGAGACATGGCTTACTTCACCTTTGGCAATAAAGAACTTGCAAAAGAAATACAAACAATGCATGAGAAGCTGACCATGAAAAAAGTGACCGTGGGTAAGTACATTCACTGCCATCGAAACACACAGAAACTAATAGGCTTATACTATATACTGATATTAGTAATTGAGCAGGGCTTCGCAAATAAAAATCCTATTCATTTCCTCCTAAAGAAATTGATTTTTAGTTAGTAATTTAAAATCTTTTTAGACAGATACACCATAAGCTCTACATTTAAATTCAAAAGTTTGGGGTCAGTAAGATTTTTTTTTTTTTTTACGTAATACTTTTATTTTGCAAGGACGCATTAAGCAAAAATAGAATTTTTTTGCATAGGGTTCCATGCATACCATTTAACGCCCTCATGCTATCAGTAAAACTGTTTTTTCAAGTTCAGGTTAAGAGTAACCTGATTGATTCTTCTCTCAATAGATAAACTGTACAACTGGTTGAAAGATTTCTCTGCATACTACGCTCGTGAACATCACTTCCCAAAAGATCTATATGGATTCATCAGTGAGAAGATCGATCATAAGGCTAGTTTGTAAATCTGCCTGGCTGCTCAGAGATATATACTGTACAAGCTCACTTCAGAGGACAGTAGTCAAAAACTGTTCAGCAGTAATAAATATGTAAAGCTACTTTTGAATGTGTCAGATTTCTGAAGGATCAAAGTAATGAAGTTAACAATCATAAAAAAAAAAACTGCTGTATAGAATGTATTTGTTGTTGGACCACAGGTGTCATTTAAACTTAATTGTTTACATTAAAACAAATTATAGTCTGTCACAAATCATATTAATCAAAGGCCTTAGTATCATCTAAAAGTGCACAAGTGCTCATGTAAAAATTTTTCTTGCATCAGTTATTAGTACAAACAAGCAAACAGACTGAACTTAGTAAATCTGCATAGATAGGCCTCTCATACCTACTCTCATATCTACTGTACAGTGCAAATCAAACCTGTGCTTTGGTCAGGACATTCCTAGCTGCCAGTCTGGCCTCTAACGCTAGCAGCAGGGTGCGAGTTTCCTGAAAAACGAGGGATGGAAATGAAGTGAGTGGATGGGGTGAGGTGGTTAGGACTGGCCCTGGAAGGCATTCAGGTTAAAGGCTTTGTTTAAGAACCGCTCCAGCTCCAGCTCCACAAGATGAGTTTTCTTGTTGCCTGAGGAAGGGGCAGTTCCAGGCTCTCGGCCGGCATACCTGAGAAGAACATGTAAATAGAAAACTTAAATGCACGTTTTCATTTAGCAGACGCTTTCATCCAAAGCGACTTACAATTGACGTCTAACATGTTTTATTATTACATGACTTACATGCATTAGCAATGCAAAGGATAATTGGGTACAAATACTGTTGCATGAATGCATAGCATCCAGCATCTTTTGGGCAGTTTAACTGTTCAGGACCAGTAAGGGACTCATGAACAACCGGCTGTGGATCATCCAGGTAACAACAAAGTATTGAGAATCAAGCATATGTAAACTTTTATATTGGGTCATTTTTGTAAATTCAACTATTCTTTTCTCTTGTGGGCTATATGTGAATGTCTTTTATGTTAAATATCTTATTCTACTATCTTTTATTTTGGTAAAACAAATAACATTTTCCAGAATTGTTTGTCCTTTTTGACCACAACTGTATATATTTCTTTCCATCACAATAATACAATGCAAATGTAAATTTCCTTGACACATGGCTTTGTTGTCTGTATGTCAAATATCATATGAGTTACCATATGGGACGGGTGTTGTTGAACACCCTGCTGATGCGTGGCTTGATGAAGTCGTAGTAGCCTTGATTCTTATGCTCTTCCTGGCACCACAGCAGCTGAGCCTGGGGATACTTCTCTGCGTCTGCTTTCACCAGGTCAAATGGGAATAAAGAAAGCTGGACAAAAAAATATTTAAAGTCATCTAATACATCCTTGAACTATTTTAGGGATGCAGGCATTAAGTGAAAATTATAATGCTGTGTATAAATGGTCCATTTTATAAATATAATTATGAGAGTGTATGGAGGTACCTGCTCAATGCGGCTGATGGCCACTGTGTCTTCCAGGCCTCTGGTCTTTCGTTCTTTGGTGAGGTCATAATAAACTTTCCCTGTGCAGAAGATGAGACGCTTCATTTCAGCTGAACTCTGGAATCAGACGTCTGACGTGTGTGCCTAATCAAACCCAAAAACACCCAAAACATTTTGCAGAATGCTGTATGGGTGGGAAATTTACAAATGGACAAATCTGGCAACATGTCGTCAAAACTTGACTTGGCCTCTGGGTGACGTAGCAGTGATTTAGCTGTGAAGATAATGAGCTAGAGTAAATAGGAAAGAATAAAACTTCATGAAACCACAAGTTAGTTACAGACAGAGTCCCACAATGTTTGATCAATACATTTTCATGTATCAATTCAAAACAATGTGTAACCCATTTTGACTAAATCATTGAAAAAGCTACTTAAAAAAAAACAATTTACTCCCAAATTGGACTTTGCTAGTAAGATTTACTCTAAACAAATGGAATCACAATCAAATTAAATATTTTACAGCAAAAATACTCAAGTTTCCATTGCAAATATATGATTTTCCATGATTAATCCATGCTTTCCAAAACTAAAACGTTTCAAATTCCCTGATACTTCCAGGTTTTTAAAGATGAGGGAAACCTGTAGAGATAATGAAAAGAGTGAAATGTCTTTTACAGGCTTTCTGAAGGGCTGAAGGATCTGCATCTGAAGAACATGGAAGTAGTTCGCAGGAGTGGAACAGTTCACCACAATCCAGTAACAGACATAAAGCTGTTGGACAGCAAAGTCCTCTGTGATTTTCTGTGTCAAACAAATGAATAGTAGGACAAGAATAATATTCATAATTAATTTGATGTTTGGTTAAAATGTTCATGCTTAAAAGCCAGAGATTTACAGGGAAAATGTCAGGGTCATAATTGCACATC
Source organism: Carassius auratus (assembly GCF_003368295.1). NCBI lineage: Eukaryota > Metazoa > Chordata > Actinopteri > Cypriniformes > Cyprinidae > Carassius > Carassius auratus. The sequence continues at coordinate 17,160,781 of NC_039277.1, read as the reverse complement.
TGCAGGAATCTCTCTGGACGGACAGAGGAGTGCTCTGGACCCTGGAAAGATCACCAAGAAAGTACTGAAAAAGGGAACTGATGAAAAGATGCAAGGTTAGTGCCCCATGATCCTTTTGCGTTTATATGAGCATATACTATCGCGTAGTGTAGCTTGTTTACCATGTACACAGTCTTGTACCTTTGACTTTTTTAGGTTTTCTCTTAATTTTTTCACTGCAAATGATATGTTATATGCTTATGAGCTCAGCCGTAGCTGGTTATCCTCACACATGCTCTAAAACTCTTTAGATACGGATTTTTCCGAAAGTCAATGAGAGAAATGAATGGGAAATTTACTTCCGGCACCAGAGCGGTCTCGGGCTGTGGGCGGGACTGTGATGCTCTATTAAAGAAACACTGTCTATGGTAATCACTGTACCTTGTAACCACCACAGTAGCCTACTTAGGAAAGGTCTTATTCTGCAGTTCTGTTCCTAAAAGAAACGCACAAATACAGACAAATTAAAGATTAATATTTCAGCTTCTGTTAGTCTTCAGGTAAAATCATGGATCAGGACATAATTTTTTGTTTGTTTTACCTTTAAACTCTTAAAAATAATTATTTTGCCCTTATATTTAGTACATGCCTTTGTGTATAACAGTACTGTGCAAAGAACTGTCTGTAATATGAATTTACACCAGTTTTCACTACACACAAACCATTTTTAGTGACTCTGCACTCAAAAGTATCTCACAGCTGTGAAATAAATTCACATGCTGCTTTCTCATCAGCTTTCAGAGGCAGCTGGTCATTCAAATAAACCCCCAACATTTGTTAGCAACATCTCCACGTCAGCAGAAGAGCATTTTGTTTAGTATACAGCAGATATAAAAACCACACCATCTGGTTTGACAGTCTTTTTATTGATAATACTGATAACATCTTAATATATTTCCTATAGCACACAGAGAGAGAAAAAGAGGGAGAGCACATTGGAAGAACAGATGTGAATATCAATAAGAAGAATGAGGATAAACAAATTTCTAAATAATATTTTTTTTTTTTCAGAACTGAATAAAATCCACTTCATCTCATTTTAGATTATATACAAAAAAAACTTGCAAAGTTGGAAGGCTAATGTTCAGAGAAATGTTGTCAGATTTAAGCAAAAGATTAGAAAAGACAATGGGAAAAAATGTGAATACTACAAATAGTAATTGGTGTGATTTTGTAAGAGCAGCAACGCGTCAACACTAGAGAACACAGCACTGATTCACTTAAACACACACTTAAAGACACTCAGACACACACCAGCTTCCCATTAGTGGCCTGATCAAACAATATCACTCATCACTTCAACTGTTTCAAGGTCACTCTTTTGGTGGTTATTATCTTAAAAAAAAAAAAAAACATTTACGTTTCATTAACACAATTTGTTAGTGCATTAAGATTGTGTTTCTGTGTATAAGCAGAAAAGTGAGTAAATTCTTGGAAATCTTAAAATTATGCATTTTTATCTAGAACAGTGTGGTATAGAGCGCCCCCCTAAAGGAGAAGACAGCATTTGAGCGAAGCACACTGAAGGTTGTTGATTAAACGTCATTGAACACAGACATAATTCGAGGTCCCTTTTGTAGACTGGCAGCCAAAGCACGATCCATTCCGTAATAAAACACATGCATAATGTGACCTAGTGTGACATCGGCAAACACTGCGATTGACCCACACTAATAAACACATTGTTCATTATTTCACATTTTCGGTGGATTCAACCAACACTGCTCAAACAACAACAAATGCTATACAAAAGCATGCCATACAATCAGAATAGCTGTTTTACCATGACAGTCATCATCATCATTAGACAAAAATAGTTATATGCACTTACAAAGCTTAAAAATAGAATCACCAGCATTCAGTATAAAATACACAGAATGAAACAAAAAAAAAAGTCACCAAAATGTATTATTGTGAAGGTGTAGTTCATGCAAATAGCTTTCACCGTTAAGATAAGTTAACACTATGCAGCGGTAGTTTTTACAAGATATCTATATGTCGAGCGGTTTAATTTTCAATTATTGTCTGCAATTCTAAACACAAAGGAATAACACCGGTTTGTCGACATGTGGACTGCCGTTTGCGGCGGATGTTGTATTTGCCATCATTTACAAAGTGTTTGAAACTCTCATTAAAGTGTACTACAAAAATACAAGTCACATTTCAGATTGAAATTAAAGGAACAGTTCACCTATAAATTACATTTTGTTGAAAACTGTCTCTTGCTCAGGCCTTCCAAGATGTAGATGAGTTTTTTCATCAGAACAGATTTAGAAAGGATTGGCTTTACATCACTTGCTCATTAATAGAGGCTCTGCAGTGAATGGGTGCCGTCAGAATGAGAGTCCAAAAACATCACAATAATCCACACCACTTCAGTCCATCGACATGGATGACTTGTGGATTATTGTGATGTTTTTATTATCTGTTTGGACTCTCAATCTGACGGCACCCATTCACTGCAGAGGATCAATTGGTGAGCAATTGCTGTAATGTTACATTTCTCCAAATCTGTTCTGATGAAGAAACTCATCTACATCTTGGATGACCTGAGGGTGAGTACATTTTCCTGAAATCTTCATTTTGGGTGATCTATTCCTTTGAAAGCAACATAAAACACAACGAGTAGCCTCAACAAAGGTTGTGTGACTACAGAAATCTTTTGACAGGACGTCAAAAACAAACAATACCAGATGTCAGGAAGTCCCCTAGTCAATCCACATAACACTGTCTTCCGGTTCTGCTAGACAGAAACACAACACTAACAAAAACATCCATACAGATCCACCAAAAATTCACACACTGTGTTATGGCTTTCAACACTTTAATATAGTGACTATGCTTTCACATTCAGGATATCAGTGCCATTGTATTGTAAAACCACACACGTACACGCGTACAAGCTAAAAAAAAAAAACTATGGCCAATACTGCCATAATTACACCACATAAATTATATATAAAAAGTTCCTGCATGTACAGAACAAAAAAAAACAAAACAAAGAATGATAACTGTAGGTGCCCGAGTCGAGGTGAATCACAATGTTCTGTGACATGTTAAAACTCATAGGTTTATGATGACCGTGGGATCCAGAATGGCTTTTTAAATAAACACCTGGCCAGCGAACAGCTGTAAACTTCCTGCTGCTTTACAATAAAAGCCCTTAAAAACAACATGCTGTACCCTCTCGAAACATCCTACTAGATTCCTAGAGAAAAAGAAGACTAGCTTCAGCAGACGTTCCTAGTCTCACAGACCACCAAAACTCAAATAAAACCAGATCAGCACTGACTGTCAATAAGAAGGACACATCAGCTGCTGGTCATCAAGGGCCAATACAGATACAGATTATGCTCTGATTAAGAGACAGACAGCTCCTTTTGAAGGAATTCAACTTGGCAACCTGCAGATATACGAGGTGAATCTCAATGATGTGATGATGTCAGCTGCCTCTAAGAGATCTGATAGGTGACCTGATGATATGAACACTGATCACGGTGAGAGAAAAACCGCTCGCCACCATATTTGTGTGCTGCTGCTTTTAGAGTGACTTCAGATTATTTGAACACCAAAAAAATACTTAAAATCCATGCTTAAAAAAAAAAAAAGTGTTTAAAAAAAAACATCAGTAATTTTACCATCAAATATACAATCTCAAGAACAACAGTAATACTTAGAAACCTGACGGAAGTAATAATCATATATAATCAATAGTAGTAACAATAACAATAAATACAGCAATAATAATGATATTTTTATTAAAACATGATCTACTGTATTTGGGAGTACCTGGGCACAGGGGGCATAAGGCCAGTGAAGATGAGCGCAAAGGCAATCGTGCGGGTTATTATAACTCTAGAAGGGAATCTGGAGTCTATGATTGCTCTCGATGATTAATATATGCAGTGCTGCTCTTGTGTTGGGAGGAAGTCTTGGCATAAAGACGTTCGGTAGCGTGCTGGGTGGAGTCGGAGGTGAGGGGGGTTCTGGATGCCCAGCAGGTGGACAGATAACTGTGGGTTTGCATGCAGGAGAGGACGGCTGTGTCCAGCGTTGGAAGGCTGGAGGGTTTGGAGCCATTCTATCAGTCCTCCTTGTCACTCGCACCTAATGTATCTGTTGAAGGGCCACTCTGAAATACATAAAAACAGAAATGCTGTGTTTAATCAGCTCACACTGGAGTGAGTGTTCTAAAAATACATAAATATATATTTTAAAACAAACTTAACTATTTAAATATCAACTTTTTATCAATTTGTATTGATTAAATTAACAATTATAATATAATTAATATGAATGTATTAAAATTATTTATTTTAATGAATATAAATTACCTTAAACAAGGAATTTGTTTTACAAAATATAAAATTTTAAATTGTATAAAATTATATGCAATTTTAAATTGTATTTTAAATTGTATACATTTTTAAATTGTATAAAGTTATATACAATTTTAAATTTTATAAAATTAAATAAAACTGTAAAATTATAATATTGTTCAAAACTTTGAGGACAGTAATTATTTTTTATGTTTTCGAGAGACCTTCTTAGTAGTATGGTTTTTATTAATATTTTTAATTAATTTTTATTTAATATTTTCTGTTTTATTTTAATTTAAGTTTTTTATTTATTTTAAGTTTTTTTTTATATGTCTACAAAATTATGTTTTTTTATTAAAGTTTTAGTTATTTTAGTACATCAAGTTAACCTAAATGAAAATGAGAAATGTTGCCATGACAATAAGCAGAGATAAAATAAGTTTCATATTTTATTTCAGTTAATGTGCATTTTATTTCAGATAACAAAATTTCTTTTATGGTTTTCATTTCAGTTAACTGTAATCACCCAGAATGCATTTTGACACAAACCAAAACTCTACTGTAAAACAGATTTGAATCCACACCAAAAGCTCTAGTGTGAAAACAAAAGCCAGAAGGTGCAGAAAATGGACAAATCCAAAGCGTCACCTTCACTGGAGAGGGGCAGCCGGTGCACCGGAGCAGTGGAAATGAACGTTCTGCCATTTGGAGTCCCGACGGTGCCACACGCGGGTCTCCTCTGACTGGCTGCTGCGCGGCAGGCCTTGCCCGTCCACAAACTGAGTGAGGCGGATGTAGGCGATGCAGGCGGCTTCTTCTCCGATCAGGTGCACGTGAGGGTTCAGGATGGTGGTGTGGATCGGCTTGCTGTTCTTAGAAAGCACTGAGGAGAAACACAAACACATGGAGAAAGATCCTGTGGATGGTGCCACTGATACTTCCTGTGATTTATAAGACACATGTATGATTTAAACCATGGTAGTCTTTCTGCTTCAACACACTTACAGTTCTCAAAGTAGAATCTATGGAAGTCCATTCCTTCAACCAGGTTCCCCAAAGCCTCGGGTTCAAAGGATGTCAGTCCAGGATCACAGATTTTCCTGTTACAGTGATCCCATTGTATATTACTATTCAGGTAGCTGCTATAAACATGGACAATTAACTATTTTCATCTTAATCTCTGCCATGAGAATAGAGCTGACTGTAGAAGACAGTTTACACTAGTTCTTGTATCTGTACAATATAGTGTGTTTAGGGCCAAAGTGGTTTGTGTTTGCAAGAAAGCATAAGGTAACATACGCATAGGCGTCAAAGTCCCCATTATTGATGGCTTCTATCAGCTGCTCCGTGATCTTAATGATTTCCTGTTTGCGTGCTGTAAGAGAAAACATGGACATAGGTGAATACACACATACAGTTTATGCTAAGTAGTCCCACATTAGTTAAAACTTTGTTCTTTTTTTTCCACAAAAGAATTATGATTAAAAAAGATATTGTAATATTGTAATCTTTGTTAAAAGACATATGTACCCCATGAAATAAAATACATAAAATACCACATAAAATCTGAATGTAACTATTGTGTCTAATAGTGGCTTAAAATGGTCCTAAAAATAAACAAAAACTAAAATAAATAAAAATAAAATAAGCATAACTACCATAACTAATAGTCTTTGTGTGTTTTGTTAGCTAAAAAAAAATATTTTATGCTACATTTATTTGATCAAAAATACAGTAAAACTGTAATATTTTGAAATATTACAATTTGAAATAACTGTTTTCTATTTTAATGCATTTAAAAAAGCAATTTTTCCCAGTGATCAAAGCGGAGTTTTCAGCAGCATTACTCCAGTCTTCAGTGTCACATGACCCTTCAGAAATCATTCTGATATACTGATTTGCTGCTCAAGAAACATTTCTCTTTTTTATCAATGTTGAAAAATGTTGTGCTGCTTCATATATTTGTGGAAACATGATACAATAATTTTTTCAGGATTCAGCATCCTTGCTGAATAAAAGGATGAATTTCTTAAAAACAATTCCTTACCATAAACCTTTTAGTACAAGTGCATGTTCCACCCCAACTTCCTGTCTCTACAGGAAATATATCAGCACAGGATAGAAATTCGTACATTCACTGATTTTTTTAAACTATAAACTGATGAAGCCACAGCTAACTGTTCCTGTTTGTTGTACGTGACACGAACAGACAAATTTCTACCTTAACCCAGAGGTAACGCTCTGAAACACAGGCAGAGGTCAGAAACCTCACGTCCTCCTGACTCCAGACCTGCAAGGCTGAGAGAGGTTTAACACACACACACACACACACCAGATCTGCTGTGGACTTACCTAGTTTCTCAGTCATGATCTTCAGTCTAGACTCTCATCCATTCCTCCTCAATACTCTGACTGAACTCTCTCTTCTGATGAAGTTTGCACGCTCACACAAGCACAGACCCCCAAAAACACTCTGCCTTCATCTAATCAACATCTCCAGTTTCCTCCTCCTCATCATCTTCTGTCTCTTCCTTGTTAACTGCATGGAGCTAGTTGAGCTATTCCTGGATCCTTAGATACGGCTTACTTCTCGTTTCCTCTCTCTCTCTCTCTCTCTCTCGCTCTCTCCCTCCCTTCACAGCTTCCTGCTCCACTTTAGAGGAGCTTAGTGGCCCCGACACGTCCTTCGGTTTCTCCTTGTCAATCTGACACCTCAGGTCTGATCTAAAGTCTCTGACTGTGGCTTCAGCTTTGATAAACGTCCCACTTCCTCTAAGCGGATATGTATGGAAGTGCATCACAGTTCTGTCACAAACCAGATGCTGTAAATATTATTTCAGATGCATAAATCCTGTTTTTTTGTTTTGTTTAGGGAAAACTGCCTCCTGCTACTTCCGTATGTCATATAGGCCTAATAGGAATGCAGCTGCAGACTGTTAAGGCACGTTATACTCATGGGGATGTTATTTTTCATTCTTACCATTAAAGAGGTCATGAACCGAGAAATCAAAATCCCCTTGATCTTGTGACATACAAGAGGTCATTGTACTATATAAACATCCTGTACGTTTCAGAACTTAAAACTTACAGCTTTTGTGACACTTTATAACATGAAGTGACTAAACCCCGCCTCCGCAGTAGTAGTTCAACACCTGCTTCTACATCACTGCATGTTAAGCTCCGCCCACTGATTTGCATATGTAGTTGGTTAATAGCACAAGAGAAAAACACAGGTCTACACGGAACCCAAACGATTTAAGATGGCTCTGAAGAAAACTAGACGCTGTGCAGTGCCAAGTTGTGCATTGCATTCTTTCTGATACTAGGAAAGAGTGGATGAACTATGGACTTGACCGTATGCTAAAAGCACACACACTATCTATTAACCCACCATGAGAGACAGAGATGGACAACATGTGAAGAGATGAAAACGCAGCTACAGCAGACAAATAACAAGATGCATGGGGCAGTGGTGTCTGATAGAACAGGATATACATCAATAACAAGGATCAACATTCAACACTTGGGCCAACAGACGGTACATAAACAGGGTCCTACATTTAAAATGGAGTGCTGTACATCATGTAGATTCACTTTATAATTTTATCAGTGGCCTAGAAAAAACGGTTTTAATAGACATGGAGGGGGTCGGCTCATGGGGCCTGACATATTAATATCATACAGCTTAATACATCACATGACTACCTGAATACTACTCACTATGTCTTAATAACTCCCCTGTTACTGGAAGCTAAGTAGACAGCATAATACAATTTAATATAACATTAATAAATTAATAGTTAATATTATTAAATATGAAACTAAATTATTATGCTAAATTATTAAGCTAATTTGTTAATAATTATCAAATTAATAGTTTATTAGAATAAACTAAATGATTAACATTAAATAAAAAAAATAAAATATTAAATTAGTTATAAAATCAATTAAAATATATTATAAATATCAGTATTGTTAAATTAAGTTAACTTTAACATTTTAAAATAAATACAAAAAAAAAACAATTTTACAAATTTGAAATAATTCAATTAAAACATATCATTAATATATTATTAACATTAACAATTTTTACAAACTTACTACAAAAACATTTCAACAAATAATTTTAAGTCATTATTTAATAGTTACTTAGATACTTTAGTATTAAGTTAATAATTAAAATATAATGTTATTAAAATGTATAACTCATTTAATTAAAATGGATCATTAATATTATTATTAATAAATAAATGACTGAAATTAATAATTCATTTTCAAAAAGGAGTTACTTTAAATGACAAAAACAATAACATTACAGAATGTGCTAGCCAAAAACATTCACAGCCCCAGTGCATGAGGGTCTGTGCTTAGGTCTGCAGGGGGCGCTATACTCACTCTGCATGATGGGGGTCTGTGGAGGGGATTGTGCTGAGTGGGCTTCTGCTTCACTATCAGGCAATGCCGGGGGTCCCGAACCCCTACGGGCGCAGCCCAGGATGTCAGTCAGCTTGGTGGCTGTTTACACACGAGGGTGAGGATGAGGATGAGGGGGGTAATGATGACTGATGATGTGTGCAAGATGACAGAGATTCATCTAAACTTATGCATCTCAGAGTGATGTGTGCATGCCTAGGTGACCAGCGCACACAACAACAGCAGCAGAGAGTTAATCAGTAAGAGAAAGTAGGGTTCATTGAAGGTCTTTTTTCTTTGATTAGCCAAGACCATTTCCTGCTAGGCTTCTGGAAAACCATGCTTTCATTGCACTTTAATTGACTTCTCAGTTAAAGAAATACTTCAGTAATTTATCCACACTTATTAGTGGTTAAAGAGCAAGTTCACCCAAAAGTAAAAATTCTTCATTTACACACCGTCATGTCATTCTCGGAGTCAATTCTTTTCTGCTGTTTCGGTTCCCATCGACTTCCACTGTATTTTTTGTTCAGAAAATGAACCAAAACTGTGTGGTCACCAGCATTCTTCAAAATATCTTCTTTTGCGTCATACAAAAAGGTTAATTTCTCATATCCCAGTGTTATTTTATGAGATTATGAGATGGAATTTAACCCAGTACAAAAAGTAAATCTGAACCAAAAATATTGAATGGTTACCCACATTCTTCAAAATATTCTTCATCTTCCACAGAAGAAAGAAAATCATAATGGTTTGGAATGACATTCAGCAAATGACTGAATTTTCATTTTGGGGTGAACTATCCATTAAGTAATATTGACAGCACACATTTGATATAGGTATTGCAGTCCAAAATCTAAATATTGGAGAGTAGCCAAATCAACCCATATTTTCACATCTACAAGTCACCTCAAGAAAAGTACAACTCAAGGGAAGCTGGTTATTTGTTTATGGATTTAGGGCTAAACAATGCAGTTCAAACCAGCCAGGCCAAACCAAACGAGTGCAGACCAGACTTACAGAAGATGGCAGGGACGGAGCCCGGAGGTGATTGGCTGACTTCAGAGGGGGCTTTAACTGAACTGCTATTTAGGCTTTTCCCTATTGAGTGGGAAGGAAAAGATGGGAAGAGACTGGAAAGATGAGACTGAGAAAGGAGGACATGCAAAGATGGAACATGGCACAGTATTTAACCTATTATTGAGGCTGAGAGATTTACATGGAAGGGTGGCAAATCGTCCCGCCCACTTCTGTCACTTCAGAGCACGACACTTCCACACAGTCAAAAAACTGCAAGTTGAACCTACATTTAACCGTGTGAATAAAACACACACAAGCAGAGCCCACTTCTCTTACATTTCTAGTGTTCCTACAGATAAAAATACACTGAAGGTGTCCTGAAACACGCGTCCCAGAAGAGCGCACAATGAAACCAACACTTCTTAAGTCAAAATGCCACACCAATGTCACAAAAGTAGCACACACAAATTACATTTCAGTTCAATGAAATGCATTAGATTTTTTTTGTACATGTATAGTTTAGGCTTCAAAAACTGATAGATCAATTTAATGCCTCCTTGCTAAATAAACAATTATTATTATTTTTTAAATCTAACACTGTATTTCTGAGTGACACAATACGTTGAAGAAGAAAAATGCACTTGATTTTATCTATCAGAAATTGACAGGATTGTGAAAAGTGTCCTTATAGGGCTTTGGGTGATGTCTTCAGAACTGGAAAGTCCTTGGTAAAATCACCACAGATCATGGTTTAAAAATAAATGAATAAAAAAGGCCGCTCACCTTTGACATCTTCATCTTCAATGGTGGTGTTGCTGCTGTCTGAAGATTCCTGCAAGACGGACAAAAGCAATCATTGTCTGACCTCACACCTTCACTAACACACACACACACACACACACACCAAAAAAACATTTATTCAACAAACAGCGACTAACTCCAATAAAGCACGACCAGTACTACCACTGAGACAGATGGGATAATCATCTCCACAAATGAAGTCATACATTCTCCACTTCTCGTGACTGACACTTAAAACAGTAGTGTAGACACTCGTGGGCTCTAGATCAATCCTGACAGTACGAGAAGGTTTAATCTCGGGCTCAGCCACCTGGTGAGGCTAGAACACAGCCATTCAATGAAACCCAGCATCTCCACCTCTCTTTCCCAGATGGCAGCAATGAGAACACAGCCGTCTGCACCCTCCCCTCTGCATATGCATGTAACCACCCCCACACACACACACACAGAGGAACTTAATAGCTTGCATTTTGCTTTTGAAGTATTACAAATGCAAATGACTGAGCCCCCGTCTGCTCGTGTTTCTCTCTACAGGTTCCCGTGGGCGAGTTATCAGCCCACCACAGGCACCTCAAGGGTCTGAGCCGCAGACAAACGGACTGTCAGACATCAGCCAGCTGTGGCCATGCATACGGCCAGAGAGGGAGAGGAGCATTATGGAGGCAGGATAGGAAAATTTTTGGTAAAAGTGAGAAAGTCAGATTGGATGATTTCAAACAGTGGTCTTTAATAATGCAGAAATAAATAACAGTATGAAATATATGTTTAAAAATGTCTTCATTTCAGTTCAAGTTTTAGAAATTTAGGAGCGTTCCTATCATTTTAACAGGCTTTTTCAGTTTTAGTGATTGATATTTATCAGGTTAAACTAAATTAAAATGAGAAGCATTGCCTTGACTACTCGCTGAATGAATAAAAGTCCTATTTTACACTACTGTTTAAAAGTTTGAGGTCAGGAGGAAGAAAAAAAAAGTGTCTCAGATTCCACAAAAATATTATGCATTGCAACTGTTTTCAACATTGACAATAATAAGCAAATCAGCATATCATAATGATTTCTGAAGGATCATGTGACACTGGAGATTAGAGTAATGATGCTGAAAATTAGGCTACGCATTACAGAAATAAATTTTATTTTAAAACATACTGAAATAGAAAAAAGTTATTTTAAATTGTAAAAATATTTCATAATTATACCATTTTTACTGTATTTTTTAGTGTGTGTTTTTATATTTTTACCACAGCTTTATTAAGCATGATACTTTAAAAAAAAAAAAAACTCTTACCAACCCAAAACCTTTCAAAAGCAGCGCAATTTTTTTCTTGTTGACTAAACGGTTTAATTTCTTGTAAAATGTAAAATGCTCTCATGTTGAAATCCAACTAATTTCTGCATGTGTGTATTGGCTAACAAGGGTCAAAAGAGCACTGTGTCATTATTCTCCCTGAAACAATTAACACTGAACACTGTACATCACACACTTTCCCATCCTAATGCGACTTCACGCTCTCTCACGATCCCAAAACAACATCCTCGCTCGCACCACAGAATCAAGACACTGGCAGCAGACGACAGAGGCACAGAGAGGAGGAGAGAAAAGTGAAGGATGAAAGCGAAGAGGATGCGGAGAGAGGTGCAGAAGGATGTACCTTGATCCCATCCACTGGGTTATGGATTACAGTGGTCTGAGGCTCCTAAAGAGAAAGAGAGAGAAGAGGAGAAGACAGCAAGATAGAGAGGAAAAAACAGGAGCAAAATGAGATGAAGGTGAGAGGTGGCAAGAATAAAACAAGAGTTAGCAAAAAAAAGACAAAGGATGGATAGAGAGCAGGCAGCTCGAGAGAGAGAGAGAAAGAGAGGAAGTCACTCTGGTTAAAAGCAGAGGACAGCCGAAGGTCAAAGCCCAACATCTAAAGCCAGTCCTGAGATGTGAACGCATCTAAACCTAGCATAAACACTGCAAATCTACAACTTCTTAAAGAACTTCTGAATATTAGGTACTTTCATTTAAAAACAAAATGCATAGAAATCACAAAGATATTGTCTGAGGGTAAGATAAGCTTAAAGGAGTGTGAAATGTGCGCAACAAAATATGATTATCTCTATCAAAATATTAAAATAGTTCTGTGTTAAGATGTGTTAACACAACAATGTTCAAGAGAAGTTTTGATCTTTAAATTACATAAAATGTTGAAAACCTGCAGCTGAACCATCCAAAATGGTCCAAAAATGGGAATCATAAAGGAACTTTTTGAGTTAAAATGTAAATAATTCTAAATCAAAATAAAACATACTAAAAAAAAGATATAAAATCATCATGTGACTATTAACTTATTTCAGAGAACTGTGAACTTTTTATAGTTTTGTTTAATTATAGAAATATTAACTTTATTCTCAGTTTATATATCAACTTAATATTTTAGATCCGCTGACAAATAGTTTGGGAATCCCTAAATTAAATTAAATTAAATTAAATTAAATTAAATTAAATTAAATTAAATTAAATTAAATTAAATTAAATTAAATTAAATTAAATTAAATTAAATTTCATTTTTTCAATCTAATGCAATGACATGTCATTTAAATGTGACTCCAAAATGCTTTTTGGATCACTGTATCTATCAAAATAGTTATTTCAAACTAATTTTAACTAACTATAAGAAATCTGGGTTTTATTAGATGATATTGTACTGGTTTACATCAGACAAGATAAATTACATAAATAATAAAATAAATAAATGTCTGTACATCAGGTTTTACACCATTAGGTTATTAAAAAAAAGCAGTAATGAAGAGAGACGTACACACAAAAACATACATTTAATGAAACATTATGACGGTCATAATGAGATTCAAAAATAGTTTAAACACATAGAGCCAACATCTAAGTCTGGTTGGTCTAACGTTGATCCAAACAATGACAAACACAATGTTCATGCACACACTCAGCACACATCTGCGTGAAAACATGAAACTAACTGAAGCTCAAACCATCAGAATTCTTCAAATCTGGATTATAAAAATGATCCACCGTAACACTGACATTGTTTCGATGACAGATGAAGATGCGATTGGATTCTAGTCACTGACAGACACACAGCGTCTAGGACAGGTGGCCTGAGACGAGGCAGACGCTGACACAGACAGACATGTGTGAGACAGGAGAAGGAAGCCAAAGCGACAGACGAGTCGGACGAGAAGACTGAGCGAGAGAGAACAGAGAGGAACAAGGAGGTAAATACCAGAGCAGGAGAAGGGACGTTTCCTTTGGGACTGGTGACTATGCTGTTTTTCACACTGTTTGACTGTGGCTGTGCAGAACACAAAACAGTGTTAAAGGATGTCAGCGGGTGTTTCAGGGCGAGAGAAGAGAGAAATACAGAGAGAGAGCAGCTGACAACGTGTTTGGCAGTGAGAGAGCACCATTTCTCATCTGAACACACAACAGTTCAAAATTATGAAGCAATAAAACAATAAATAAGACATTTTAACAAAATAAGGCTTCTAGTTGGGAGCGTTCAAATTATTTGCCATTTTGCCAAATATTTCATGACAATTTAGCAACTATCCCCGAAAATTTCTGATTAACATGATGCATCTGGATGTTTTCCATTTTAATATTTGCAATTTTTTAAATAATTTATGTATTAATTTAATAATCAATTAACAGATTAGAAAGATTAGAAGACAGACCAAAAGATAGATTAAACAATATATAGACTTTTTAAAAATAATTTATAATTAATATAATTTTAAATATGGTTAAGAAACTGATTCATTCATTATTAATTTGAATAATAAACCGATAGAACAATAGATGGAACGACAGACCAACAGGATACCTTAGTTTCTGTTTTTGTACTTTCCCATAATTTTCAATTCAATTTCAATTTCATTTTGTGATTATCATTAGATTATCATCAAAAATGATATGATGTAAAAAAAATAATTACTAATGTGTACAGATACTTTATTTATATTGCACTGCATTACAGTATTGATAAATTGTTTTTAAATTTCTTAAGACAATATAACTTTTTGTGTGTGTGTGTGTGTGTGTGTGTGTGTGTGGCCCCGACAATATTTTAACAAACTGTGTGAAGTTCACTCTTTTAACATAAAATAATTATTTATTGCATTGCACTGCTGGAAAATCCACTTAAACCAAGTGTCTGAAAGCTGGTTTCACATGGTTTCTAAGTGGTCCAAGCTGCTCATTTGCTCATCCAAATGCTTACAACAAAGTTGACTTGGCAAACTGTGTTCATAAAGCTAGTAGATCAGCCTGGACCTGCAAATAAAACCAGCATTTCCATCTTAAAATGCTGTTTCCCCCCCAGCAGGCAGAATAAAAGGAAACAAAATAAAAATGCAAACAGAAGTAACCAAACAGTTCAGAAAACCTGTTTTTTTTTTTTTAGAGAATGTTGCAGTAGGAAAGCACAACTAGAGGAGAGTCCTTCTGGATCTAGAATTGAGTTCATTCACAGACAACAGCAGACAGACACACAGACACAAGGAAGCAACAACGAAAAGACCCACACTAAAGACTTCTGCACCACAGTCTAAAACCAACACAACAACAGTCAACACTGACTCGCTACAACCCTACAATAACGTCAACCCAAAAACACTCCGACCCTCGCCTGCGTCTGAGGAGTCATTTAGTGCCATCTGACCCTTTAAATCAACCGCTCGACATTTGAGCAAGAGAAGAATCAATACAGATCATTACAGAGGAAGACTGGATTTATGCATTAAAGGACATAAAAGCCCAACAGGGTGAGCAAATGCACGAATGGATAAACAAGAGTGCGATGAGAAGGGGACGGAGGGATAAAGAGATTAGAAATGAATATCATTCTCACCATGTACTGAACGGTGGAGCTGGACTTCCGTTTCTGGGTGGAAAGGGGGCGATGGAGGGATGGGATGAGAGAGTTACAATACATGTTATGATGAACATTAAACACAGAATGGCACAGATGTATGAGAGGCAGGAAGGTTGAGAGAAGGAGCGCGTGTGGGTTTTTGGCAAGAAAGTGAGTTCGTCTGGAGGATAAAGGAGTTTTGATGTGGTTTAATTTCCAGAACAGTCCTTAAGTCCTGACAGATAGATAGATAAATAGATGCTAGATTAATTTCTTTAAATTACAATTCAGTAAATCCTCTTCCTGTCATTCCATTTCTACTTCCTGTCCCTTTATTCATCTGTTGTTTCTTTCGCCCTGAGCATGTGTTTGTATGTGTCTGTAAGAGTTAAATCACACTTATCCAGGCATCCCCTCACAATTCCTCCTGCTGTGATGCTCTTCATCACACTCCAGCACGAAAGGCAGGAGAGAGAGAATACCAGATTGTGGAAAAAAGCGGGAAACATCAGAATGAAGGAGTGTGGCGAGCCAGTTGCTAAGCAATGAGTGAGGCACAGTGGAAGTGTCTATTTCCGTCTCTTGGCTCCCTGGGTTCAAACCGCCAGCTATTTTTGGAGCGAGAGCTACATTCTCTCCCGCCGCTGCACTCACACTCGGGATCGGGATGATGTAGTAGATCCAGGAGCGAGGCGTGGGTGGAGGAATCATGGAATGATTGGCGATGAGAGACAGAAAGTGTCTCATTAGTGCGGCTGACAATCACAGGGCCGATGAAACATCACACCTGCCCGAGCGGCTAATGAGAGTGGCAGAAAAAATGAACGATTCCCACCACAGGTGCAGTTCTGAGTGAACTTGTGGAGGAGATCCTCTCAGCGGCTAACAGGAAGTGAACTCAGCTGAGGAAGAGAACACAGTCTGACTGAAATGCTGATGTGGGCGGCGTGCATGCTGATTCAGACTCAACCGCAGTCAGATACGGAGAGAAGAGACAATATGAATGCATATTGGTCACTACACTACTGGTCAAAACTCTGGGGTCAATAAAACATTTTTTTCTTTTTTTAAAGAAATACATACTTCTACTCAGCAGAAAGGCACTAAACTGATCAAAAGTGACAGTAATGCATTTATAATGTTACAAAATATTTATATTTCAAATAAATTATTTCAGTTAGTGGCCAAGGCAACATTTTAAATTTGAATTCAGTTTAAATTGATGTATTAAAATAAACTGGAACAATTATTATTAATAAATAAAAATTATGTGGGTGTGTTTGTGTGTGCATGTATATATATATATATATATATATATATATATATATATATAAAACAAAAAATTACAAAAATGCAACAAAATTACAACAATTTTCACAAAAATTAAAACGGAAAATAAAAACATAATTCAAAATATTAATAAAAAACTATAATAGTATCTCAATG
Organism: Carassius auratus; assembly: GCF_003368295.1. NCBI lineage: Eukaryota > Metazoa > Chordata > Actinopteri > Cypriniformes > Cyprinidae > Carassius > Carassius auratus. The sequence continues at coordinate 17,143,871 of NC_039277.1, read as the reverse complement.
GTACTTAACATATTCATAGGAGATGTTTTTCAAAAACATTAAACATCAAACACCCCAAACTTCTGAAAATTAGTGTATATGCCAATATCAGTGTTTTTGTGCAGTTCTATACTGGAAGCATAATATATCAGATTTGTTCAATATTTCTATGATGGTACAAAAGTACTAAAACTTCTACTCTACATATAACGTGTTCATTTCTGACATCTAGTCTAAAGAGACAGTGCACCTAAACATTTTAATAGACAGCTAGAAAGAAAAGGGTGTGAAGCGAGAGCACTCTATGTACAAATTTAAAGCATTGTCTTTGACTTGAAAACATCCTCATTTATTCAGGAGTTAATGTTAGAAACGCAACATCAGTCGCAGGATTTTCCTTGGAGTGCTTTTTAGCGTCGATCTCATGAAAAACCTGCACGCTAAAAGATTACTTAACGTATGATTAATACTCAGAGTGGAGGGGATTATTCTCTAGATTAGACTCCATATCCAATCCCTAATAGAGAGCAGTCACAGTTTCATTTCTAACTCTGCGGTGCAACAGAGGTGAAAGCCGACCTTTTTACTCTGTCTGAGAGGATTATGCGTTATCAGAACAAATGAACCTGCAAGTGCACTCTCTCTAACAGCTCATTACGGGTCGGAGGTCAACATCTGTGCGCTTTCACCTGATGCTGCGTGGTGCACACCGGGCGAAACTGACTGGAATGCTCTGAATGCAATGACTGAGGCACTATGGGTAAACTATATAGAGATAATAATCAGATAAAGATGCAGATCAGAAATTAAAGAAAGATCAAGGTTGAGCGCAGAAGTAGGGCTGGCCGGTATGACGCAGTATGGGTGAACTAGTAAAGATTTTGCTAAACTGTGGTGCAATTTGTTAAAAATCTGACGTGTGTAGTTGTTAAAGGTTGCAACCAGAGATTTTATTGTTTCAAGCTAGTTTCAGTTTTGAATGTGAAAAACAAATGCCTTGGCATGAAAAACATGAAGTGCTGAAGTTACTAAAACGTAAACTGAAATAAAACTAAAATAGAAGCAAAAATATTTTTTTAAGAAAAAGTAATATTGAATAAAAATTAGAAATTAAACGTAATTGTAAATTTCTAAAACTAAAACAAAAAAATAAACTAAACATAACTGAAACATCAGAAAACTATTAAATGACAATTTGAAAATTAAAAATAAGTGAAAGTACTAAAGTGTAAAAAATGCTAAATATAAATATTTAGAAAAGACAAAAACAAATGAATGACAAAAGCACATAAAATTACAAAAATTCTAACTAAAATATAAAAATTATAAATTAAAATAAATACTATGATAGTTTATACATTTAAAATAAATATAAAATGTAATTCAACATTTATAAATGCAATGATAGACTATAAATTAAAATAAAATAACACTGGTTGCAGCATCACAAATAGTCACAGTTGCTCCTATAAAGGTTATTTTACACCATGTATGGCTCATCCAATCATATTTACATGCATTACTGGTTTAAACGGTTTCATAATCTTTAAAAAAAAACTACATTGAGTTGCAAAAAACTAAATGAGATTCCTTGTACACCATTTTATTCACGGAATACTCCAAAAATAGGTTTTAGTATGTAGTAATATAATACATAAAACATTTTTGGATTGAATTTCGGAGAAAAATGGCTATACTGTGATATGTCATATTATGAAATAAGATTAATATACCACACACCACCAGCTTACTTAGTGAACACCCAATGAATCTAATCTCACAGAATAGACACACTGCTAGAAAGGACAGAACATGGAGACAAATAACACAAACACACAAATCTGCTGCAGATCAGACACAGTGGACGCCAGAACTTCCAACAATTAAAGGACAAGAAACATTCAGGAATCCCTCCTCTATTGGAAACTCCTCTATTGGCTTTGCGAATGTGAACAGAAAGAGAAAAAGGTATGAGAAAGGGAAGAAGAAAAAGGAATGAGAAAGTCTTACCTTGACATCGGCCTTCCTGTTGAGCAGGCTCTTGGCTGCTGTAGACGGGGAGAGAGAAAACGCAAACATCAGCATGCTTTGACAGGAGCAACAGTCAACATTAATGAAGCACTAATGGTGCTCGGCCAAACATGTCACATAACCGTCCGAGCCAGCTGGGGACATCCCTCCCGCCCCACATCTAGAGGATTACATCCATCTAAAACACTACATGCGGAGTGTATGTCCGCACACGCATCACCACAGGAGCGTGCCGTGTTTTGGTGTATGCACGGTGCGGCCCACACAGAAATCTGCTAGAATTAATCACAAACTTTGATCGAAACTTCCCGTCCAGGAGTGAGGGGTTAGAGACTGTCATGCACACGCGATGCTGGTGCACATGCAGAAGAGTGCAAACACACACACACACACACACACACACACACACAGTTACTTAGCTAAATTAAGATATAGCATAGACTTCTGTTGTTTTTATAGAATGCAAATTAATAGCTAATAAATATCCATAAAACAAGGTCAATTTAGATATAAGATCATTTAGTTTTTTCTTTGTTTTAAGCATTAATCAAACAAAATTACATGTGTTTTATGCTATAATAAACAAAATAAAAATGTAAATGTATGGAAACAGGTATTCATGTATATAATAGTTATAGAATATTTAAGTTTCTTTTATTTTATTTTCAAGACAAAAATAATGATACTTTTTTATACATTTAAAACTAGTGTTAAACTAACCGTAACCCTAATTTTGTCCTTAAAATAAACTCCCCCCTCCCCATTTTTTGGATTAAAAAACATTTACACAATTATTGCAGTATACTATTTTATTTGAAAATATATTTTAATAAGTTTTTAAATTATTTCAATGATTAAGATAGAACAGACTTCTATTATCTTTATATAAAGCTAATTCATAACTAGTAAATATCCATAAAACAAATAAATTTACTTAAAAAGTCAAATTGCATTAGTTAAACAATTTGATTTCTTTCCTTTGTTTTTAAGCATAAACCTAGCAAAATGACCTGGGCTCTATGCTCAAATTAAGATCAAAATATATAATACAATATTTACAATAAATGTTTATTTTAACTTAATTTAATGCATCCTTGTTTAAAGTATTATTAAAAAAAAAACGGACCACAAACATTTTTACGGCTATCTATAAATAATTTGTATTACCTCCCAAAGGCAGGCTGTGTCAGATTTAGTTAACTTCTATCCTAAAGTACAGCTAAATAAAGCCACAAACACACGCACGCTGCAGTTAAAGCATGATACGTTCAGATATTTGGTTCATGGGGCGACAAGGACCTGCAAGTTCCTTGCCACAAAATAAAATGTTAATGTTTGTCAAAGTGAATAAAGACAATTTCTCATCACTAAAATGACATCGAATGAAATGAAGCCTGCAAATCCTATATGAACTTTAAATCTTCTCTGCCATGCCAACACAGAAATACATTTTCTTAGCATTTCTATGACTCTAAAGTACCCTGACTTTATTAATCCGTGCAGATAAGGGGAAGGTGCTGTGTGAAGGGAGGGTTGAGAAAGAGAGAAAGAGACAGAATCTTACCTTGACACAAAGGTTAGAGGCAGAGAAGAATGGAGAGAAGGAGAGATTAAGAAAGAATAGATTAAGAGAGAGAGAGAGAGAGAGAGAGAGAGAGAGAGAGAGAGAGAGAGATCAACACAGGTTCATCTGGAGCGTGTTTGTCTGGATGAGGGCAGGGGGTTCAAATGTGGGCTTCTTAACTGATGTATAACAAAAGGTTTATGTTCCCTCTTTGGTTTTATTTTTCAAATCCTCATCTTGTGCCGTTTTCAAGCCCTTTGCTCCATGACACAATTGTAGTGACACCTAGAGGTCACCTAAAACACCTGAGACACGTACACAAAACACTGCAAAGGTGCAGAGGAAGTCATCTGTGGGGAATAATAAAAATAAAGTATCTACAAAACTTTCTGAAAAATTCTGACCGCTAGGAATTCATTTAAAATTGTGAAGCAGTGCACTATGGGTAAACATTGGTGTGTTATAATCATTATCAAACTAAATCCTACACAAGTATAAATAGACTAGACTAGTTTTGAAATGAAATATTGAAATATTGGAAGCTATATTTATTTTAATGTCCGTGGATCATGCTTAAAGCATGCTGTTGATTGTTGACCCTCAATGTAAAGAATTGGTTACAAAATGTGGTTACAGAAAATAAAGGTGTAGTTCACCCCAAAATCGCCCTCATGTTGTTCCAAACCTGTAAGCATTTCCTTATTCTGTTTAACACAAAAGATGATATTTTGAAGAATGTTGGTGACTGGATTCAGTCCCGAAACAGGTTCAGGTCCCATTGACTTCCATTGTATGGACAAAAAAATACTATGGAGGTCAATGGGATACAAAACTTTTATGCTCCACAGAAGCAAGAGTCATACAGTTTTGGAACGACATGGGAGTGAGTAAAGGATGACAGAATTTCATTTTTGAATGGACTACTTAGAAAATAATCTGCTAATAATATTCCTTTAATCATCACTGAAAACCTGCTGCATGGATGCTGGAATCAGCCAAGAGTTAAAATACCAGATCTCTGCAAACAATCCTAGAATTTAGTGCTGAAAGGACATTGAACCCCCTTTCCTGAACACACAGGTTTAAGACATGCACTCGGATCGGCTCGGAAAACATCAGGCTTCTCCTGCGTCAGGAGACATGCGTGCGCTCTCGTGCAATGTTCAGTCATCAGCAGGCACGCAAGAGAAAGAGAGAGAAACCTACAATTAAGAGATCGGACACAAAAGAAGAAGAAAGAGGCAGAACACTGAAGGATGGATGGATGGATGGAGCAAGCGGAGATGTAGAGGAGAGAGAAAGTGAGTGCAAATAGAAAGAAGAAGAGATAGAAGGAGAGAGAGAATAAAGGGACCCTGTTGGAAAATCCACCTAAAACCAGCTGCTTTGAATCTGATGGGCCGTGTGCTGTGCTATTTATGTTCAGGAAGCATCGATTTTAGATTTACCTGGACATGAACATCACATTACAACAAACTGAACTGCTGCAGATGGTGTTTTTCGATCTAAATCTGTGGTCACACATGACTTTGTGCTCCATTCACTTCTATTTATATCCACGCGAGTCGAGAAACGCTGAAAGACTTCTGCAGATAATCATCATAGAGAGACTATATTGACCTAGGCTTGACATTAAATGACATCTGCTTGTTTATATGTTTGGTGAGGCCTGGTTCTGATCTGGTAGATGATTATGGTCAAGCTGGTTAGAGCTGGTAACCGCTTTAGAACGGCAGGATGCCAGTGACCACATCTGAAATCCCCCAGCTTGACTGCCTTAAAATGATATGACCTGTATTTTCAGCAGGAGAGATGATTCTGTGGGGTGTTTTCACACTGATCATGATTTGCATCAACAAACTGACGAGAAGTCATTTATTTATTTTTAGATTTGCCGGTTTCAGTAGAAACTACTTGCGATGTGATCTGCCCATGTTTAGTGATGAAAAAGCAATTTTTACTTAATGCAAATAAGAGTAACAACTTCCAATAGAAGTGAGTAATTCCACCATTTATGATACAGTAATATTGTGAAATACTTTTTACAGTTTAAATTACCCGTTTCTTTTTTAATATATTGTTAAATGCAATTTATTTCTGTGATCAAAGCTGAATTTTCAGCATCATTCCTCCAGTCTTCAGTGTCACATTATCTTCAGAAATCATTCTGATATACTGATTTGCTGCTCAAGAAACATGTCATATTATTAACAATGTTGAAAACTGAATCAGAATGAGCTGTTGTTCTGCTTCACATTTTTGTGGAAACCACAACACAGTTCTTTTTCAGGATTCTTTGGTGATTATTAAGTTCAAAAGAACAGTATTTATTTGAAAGAAATCTTCTGTAACATTATAAATGTATTTATGTTTGATCTATTTAAAGCATCCTAGATTGAATAAAAGTATTACAAAAATATTATACAAAATATGGTAGCATATATCCAAGGCATGCTTTTTATCAACCCTAGAAATTAAACCCATGCACAGCTGTTCTAATACAAAGCATCAAAAAACTGCATTTTAAATCAGTTTGTTTAATGCATTAATAATCATTGACTTTGTTCTTGGATTATGCACTTCTGCAATTACAACACTTTCCTATCCAGAATTCAAATTTTCAGCATGCACAGGAAATAAAACCTGATCCATTTATGATCAGATAATAACAAACTACAGCTGGTTACACAGCCCTAGGCAGTTCGAATGGCTCCACAATCAACAATACGGATACACAAGGTTACGAGCAGAGATGCATATCACAGCCAGTGTGACAGAGCTTAATGAAAACAACAAGAGAGAGAGAGAGATCAAGAGGAAAAAGAGAGCTAGAAATAAAGAGGAAAGAGAGATCTAACGGCCATTCCTAAAGTCAGCCAGCGGCGTCTGCAGTGCTGAACACGAGACCGCTGTAACCGTGTCATGCTCCAAGCTCCATGCTGAATATGAATCATGATAAGCAGAAAATGAAGCAGAGAGGATGGATGGATGGATAGATGGAGGATGGGTTGAGACGTCAGGGAAGAGGGCTACCTTGTTCCACCAGACTGGTGGTGGTACCGGCTGCAGAGACGCTGGCGGGTGCCGTGGTCTGCCTGCCCACTGCCAGACACACACACACACACACACACACATATGCCCATCATGCCACAGACTACTGGTTCTCAACTGGTTTTGCCAACACAACATCAAAATTGTTTAGAGCACAAAAATGTCCAGAAAACATCTATGGCCTATTTCATCCAGCCGGTTTCACACCGTGACCTAACCAGACACGACATGACACCGCGATTAATGATAAAAGCCATCTTTTCCATGTTTTTGTCCTACCCAGGCGCTGGAACAACAGCACACACAAACTATGACGATAATTATCTCAGGTACTGATTATGTGCTTTATTTAATATTAAAAGTGTGATTTTGAATATCATTTTGCATGATCTTTAAAGCCATACTAAAAGCAACAATGGTAATTTACCTCAGATCTTGACAATAAATTAACGAACAAAGAAAATTAAACCTGTGAACTCAAAGTAAACCAACAAGTGTTTTCCATGGCAAACACTGTATCAGTCACTCAGTATCAATTTTTAATGATGCTAGATGTTAATATTTATAAATTTATTGTATCCATTTCACCGTGAGAGCAGTGCACTTGCAGAGAGATGAAGCCACTTGATTTCTTGATGCATCGATTACAATCCTGCTGATGTATATGAATCAGTCTTGAAACATGGATTTTTTTTAACCACACACACACACACACACACACACACACATTTTCTTTCCACTGTCTTCTCATACCTTTTAGCAGCTGTGATGTTAACCCTGCCTTCTAAATGTGTTTAACTTTATCATATTTTTCAAGGATCTCTTTAATCTTCAGCAGAGGAATGAAATGTGCTGACTCTCTCATGAGAAATGAATAGAAACTAAGGCTCTCCACATTTCGTGTGATTGGCTGCCCACCGCTGATGTCACACTTTAATGTGCACAAGCTCTAGAGTTAATCATGAACTCTGAATTAACCTCTTCGTTGACAAAGAATATTTTTGGTGAACCTGCTAAACTGATACACAACCGGTCATGTTGACTAATTTGTCAACCTGTCCGATATTACCCTCTTCCAAGTGACATGAATTTTTAACCAAAATAGCGCAAACCTTTTTACATGACATTACATTTTAGGTCACGGACCACCAGTTGAGAACCACTGCTGCAGACATTGAGAGAGAAACCAAAGGACAGAGCAGTCTGTTAGCATGGAGAGAGTTAGCCGGAAACACAAGCCGCTGTCTGCAACCAGAGAGGGATCTTGAGAGTCCATTACAGTAGGTGGTGTAATCATATAATAAGGTTTCTCCTGTCACTCTGGAATAAAGAAAAGGCTCATTTTCTTGTCGAGCTCTCCTCGGGGAGCCACTCTCTCCTATCAGCAGGAAACACACCACTTTCGCTAGCACCAATCTACACTATTGCAAAACAGAGCAAAGCATTTATTTGGGGGTTGGGGTTTTGATGTTGTGAGGAGGCAGTAGAAATACAGAAGGGAAAGAAAAATGATAGAATAGGTTATCGAGAGGACAAACAGAAAAAAAAAACACTTATCACACATTAAAGGGCTATATTCCTTTACTTGTTCCTCTTAAATTAAAAAAAAAAGGTCAATCTGCAAAAACATTCACCTGCATTTACTCTATTCATATACAGCACAAACAATATACTCAGATTCATGAATAAATGTCTCATTAAAATATAGGTTTGAATCAGTCTAACGAGCTGTATTCATCAGAGCCATTACTAAAATAACAAAAGTATCTTACTAAATAGATGTTTATATTATGTGTAGTTAAAGATGTTCAAAACTGTACCGAGGTATATTTGTTGACTATAACTGCCTTAATAATAGAACGTGGCAATTTCATAGTAAAAGAAAAAAAGAAAACATGTTTATTAATCACCTTTAATTAATATTTTAAGTTAAAGAATATAATCTAATATATTTGAAACTATATTTATATATGATTTATAAATAATAAATATAAAATTATATTATATATATCTTTATAATATATTTAATTTTTTATAAATATATCAAAATATGTTTTATGTATATTATAGTATAAAACTCTATTATTTTTATATTATACAAATATAAAAATAATAGAAAATATATATTGAATTTGAAAGGAATTTTTTTTAAATAATTTAATTCAAATGATTTCTATTTAAAAAGCCAATACAAATATATTGTTCTGTTTTTTTTAACCATAGTCAGTTCCTATCCTAAATGTTTTCTACCATGAAATAGTCAAGGCAGTGTGTTCAAAATAATAAATATGCAGAAATGAAGAAATTATTACATTGAGAAATTTTAAATGTCAATTCTTTTAACTTGAATGGGGCAGTGTAGAAGAGGGTATTAGTCATGGAAAATGTAATTACTGTTTAAAGTGCAATAAATCTTGATTAAATTGAACAGAACTTCAAAAAGAACAAAGAAAATGTCCCTTTTAAAGAATAAGGGAATGACATCCGAGGGCAAGTGTGTGGAGTGACGCTCAGACACTCCCACGCCTCCTCTACCACTGAGTCACCCGCGGGACGAGGTAATTACAGTAATGAGAGCAGAGAGAGCATCTAAAACACTCCTCAAACAGGAACACTGTTGCTTCCACCCACCAGCCTGCTGTAGAAGTGCGAGCGAGTGAGAGCGTGTGTGTGTGTGTGTGTGTGAGAGAGCAGATGCTTCATCACAGCAGAAATACATCACATATTATTATAAACACCAGTTCTTTCACGTGGTGTTTGACACAGGTGCAAGCATCCAGAATTCTTTCCCTCCAGACAAGCCGTGTGTGACCCGCTGCTCACAAACACCACACACTTCCTACAGAACCGCTCGTGTCTGAATCAGTCTGTCAGGACACTTTGAAAGTCCAGCTGCTCTAAAAAACAAACCTTCGGATAAGAAATAGCGTATAGATCCCTTAGCTGTGAGATTTCTTGTCTGATGCTTCAAAGCAAAAAGCTGAATTTATTAATAGAATGAATATTTAGCTTTGAGATCACTTAGAGGGAGAGTTCACCCAAAAATGACAACCCGGTCAGCATTTGCTCAGCTTCATGTTGTTCCAAACCATATGATTTTCTTTCCTATCGTCAAACACAAAAGATGTGAAGCAGGATGCTGAAGCTGCTCTTTTTTACAAAAGTGAACGGTGACCATCTGTCAAGGCCCAGTAACAGGACAATAAAAGCACCACAACAGCAGTGCATTTGAGTTATGCACTATATTCCAAGTCTTTTGAATTCATATAATAGGAAAAAAAAGCTTTTACTGTCACATAAAGCTATTGTTTGGCTTTAAAAGTTGTATGGACTAATTTAATGGAGTTTTGTAATCAGTAACCATTCACTTGCATTTTATGGAAATTGCATCAATATATGGAAGAAAAAGAATCATACTGGTTCGGTATGACATGATAGTGAGCAAATGATCTAAATTTTAATTTTTGGGTGAACTCGGAGTCAGTGTTGTTGACTAAAACTATATATATAAAAAAAATCAGTAATTAAAATAAAACTAAAAAAAAAAAAAGAGGCAAATATCAGACAAAAAAAAAATCTTAAAACTTAAACTTGAAAATTTTAATTATAGTGCCTTGTCAAATAACTGAAATAAAAAAAAAGCTTAAATATAATAATAGAAATAAAAACAAAAATCTATAAATATGACAAAAGCACAAAATTGCTAAATTATAAAACAATATTAAAAATGATTAAAATATAATCTAAAATTAAGAACATAAAAATAAATGCTATAATATTTTAATAGTATATAAATAATACTAAAATATCACTGTTAAGAGTTTGTGTTGATGCTTTTAGAATAAAAGATTCATTTAATGATTGGTGGTTTTGATTACTCTAGAAGTCAATCAGTTCAGCATATCTTCAGTTTTTCTTTCAAGACAGTGTCTATGCAAAGAGATGTGAACTTACCAGAGAAATTGCGCGACACCAGCATGGTGGTCAATATCGCACCCTATACGCAAGAAAAAGATGGTAACGTGAACAGAGGCATCAAGCGGTGGGTTTCAGACATATACAGATGAAACTTCTCAGACCTTGAGTTTCCTTCTCGCGTTGAACTTCTTCAGGCACTCGACTGTTTCCTGTCTGTGCATCATGGACGCCACAGTGGAGCGTTGCTGCAGGAAAGAGAGCAATCAAATTATTAATAGTATAGTGTAGTTGTGTCTTAAAGTCAATATGAATCTGAATCCGAAGTGTGTGTAATCAGGTGTATGTTGGTATTTTGGGCTGGTAATACTCACGCAGACCCATGGGTGTTTCAGAGCCTCCTGGGCAGTGATTCTCTTGGCTGGATTGATGGTCAGCATCTGATTGATCAGGTTTTTGGCCTCAGGGGTGACCGTGTCCCACTCTGGCGAAGGGAACTACAGGGGAACATGGGAACAGGGTTATATTTTGATTCCAGTTGTACTGTATGAGTGAAATGACAAGGGGACTCACGTCATAAGCCCCGGCTTTGATCTGCTGGTAGAGTTTGTGTTGGTCTTCATCCCAAAACGGAGGATATCCCACCAGCAGAATATACAGGATGACTCCTGCAATCACATCATAGACGTCTCACTTCTAACAGACTCTATGCTGATCTTTGTGTGTCTAAAGCAGACATTTAGTCACACATTAAATCATCCTTAAATGTAATAAGAAACAGACTGTATGCATTCTATAAAGAAGCATATGCATACACAAACACAAAATGCTATTATATAACTTTTTGTAACTTAACCAATGTTATCAAACAGCTACAATTTCAATAATGTCCAAGTTTATTCCTTTATAGACTTTATCTAATATAATTCCCACATTTTATAATTCATAATATAATATACATTTATTTTAATAAACAACATAAAAATAATATAAATATATATATATATATATAAACAAATATCAATTGTATCGTTTAATTTTGTAGAGAAACATAATATTAATATGAACTAAAATGGCAAAAGTTATCAAAACAGCTGAAATTGATTAACACTTGAATTGAACTCTAATTTGTAAATAAATCATTGTTTTGAGCGTTTTTTTTGTAATAACTTATACACAAAATACACAGCCGTTCAAAAGTCTGGGGTCGGTGCATTTTTTTCCTCTTTCTTTCTTGATTTGTTAAATTGCTAAAAGTGACAGTAAAGACTTATATTGTTAGAAAAGACTTTGATTTTAAATGAATTTTTTACAAGTTTCAAAAAAATATTAAGCAGCAACATTGTTTCCAACATTGAGAATTAATCAGCATATTAGAATGATTTCTGAAGGCTCATGTGACACTGAAGACTTGAGAATGTGAGACGTCTTCTGTGTGTAATGTTGTGCCACAGATCCAGTAATCTGTGTATTTATTAGATTATAGATTTTTATGCACCCAAAGGATCGCACTCAATTTCGTTGCACTTGTACAATGACAATAAAGGCATTTATTCATTGAGTAATGATGCTGAAAATTCAGCTTTGCATCACAGGAATAAATAATATTAAAAAAATTTAAATAAAAGTTTTATGTTTAGTTTATAAGGCAATAATATTTGACAATATTAATGCATATTATATATAAATATATATATATATATATATATATATATATATATATATATATATATATATATATATATATATATATATATATATATATATATATATATGGGGTGTAACGATACGCGTATTCGTATTGAACCGTTCGGTACGAGGCTTTCGGTTCGGTACGCGGTACGCACTATGTACCGAACGGTTCGTTGGACTAATTAATTATATTTGGAAAAAAAAAATTGTGAAATATAATATGCGTTCAACAAGGTAGCCAAATAACCCAAACGACGTAACAAGCAACGCCCCTGACACCCCCAAAGAAGAAAAAAAAACACCAGCTTATATGTTGATGTTAGGCTACTCAGTCAGGCGCTCGCTCACTCAGCACATGCTGAAGGCTCGTTTCAAAAATTGCTAATGCGTTTAAAAGACCAGAAATAGAAAATCCTATATATTAATGTAATTGAGCCCCGTTACAATATTCCTTCACGAGCCCATTTCAGCCAGACCGTAATTCCTGCTTTGTTCCAAAAAACAGAACCAATTGAGTAAAAACACTCAATATAAAGAGTTATAGAGTTCCATATAAAAAGTTAAATCTTTGTATTTGTTCATAACTACTACAACAATATAACATTTTTTTTTTTATAAGCTGTAGCTGTTTTTGTTTATACAGTATGCTGCTAAGAAAACACCATAGAAGATGGGTAAAGAATAGCTCCATCATTGTTCAATGTAAAAAATAAAAAAAACATACTTTGTTAGTTTTAATAAATAAAACATTTTTTAAAAATCAAGGAAATTTATCTGCCAATTTTTTCTTTTTGCTGTATCTAAAACGTACCGAACCGTACCGTGACACCAGTGAATCGTATCGAACCGAACCATGAATTTTGTGAACCGTTACACCCCTAATATATATATATATATATATATATATATATATATATATATATATATATATATATATATATATATATATATATATATATTATAGTATATACATTAAAGGAGTATGTTAATTAATCTTTAAAAAAAAACTAATACTATAAATGTAAATTCTTTGTAATAACTCAGCATTTGTGAATCATCTGACTTCAAAACAGAAATTAGTTTGGAGATTAAAACTGCCAGGTGGGTTCAAGATCGTTACTTAAAGTAACTAAAGTTTAAATTAACTAAACATTTATTTTGTGACAACAAACGTAAAATGGCAAACAATTTGAGTGTTGCATTTTGAGAATGACTCATAAGAATCCATGAACTGGTTGACTGATAAACAAACAACCCTGATGAAGCGTCAAAATTAATCAGAATTTCCAACCCCAGATAAAAAAAAACCCATCCCACCTATTGACCTGCAAAGTAATTAAACCGCTCAACTAGTGATAGTCTAGAGAAAGTGGATGTGAAACACGACGGTGGTGGCTGAACCGGTGAAAGCGCTGTTAGGTAACAGCCTCTTGAAACAGAAGAGCTCTCCACATCTGAGAGCTGATGTGTCTGAATATGTGCAAGAGATAGCGAGAGAGAAAGAAGATCCAAATAGATGCAAAGACTCTATTGGGAGGGAGCGTGTGACTCACCACAGGCCCAAATGTCCACAGGTTTCCCATAAGCCTCCTTTCGTAGCACTTCTGGGGAGAGGTAACCTGGCGTCCCAGCGAACCCTGCATGGGAATGCAAAAATACACATCCAAAAACTCAAAATCCAGGCTCTTTCCAACACATCAGTGTTTGTATGTCAGAGAAAACCATTTGGTTGCCAGATTATGTGCTTGGAAACAGCTAAACTAAACAAATAAAGCTTCTGAAGAGTTTGAAGTGACCACGTACCAAACCAGGCCTGCTGTTCTCCCTGCACTTCAATGGCCAGGCCAAAGTCGGCCAACTTGACGGCAGCGTTCTTGCATTTACTGGCCAAGAGCAGGTTCTCCGGCTGAAGGGGAGATCAGGGGTGCACTCATATTACTGCTGAACCAAAATCTGATGCATGTTACCTTTAAACACTTAACAAATAACATACAATCACAGCTGCACACAAACAGAATCAGCTCCCGAAATATGAGCGGTGCTGACCAGCGCCATGTTCTGTTTGATTTCAACTCTAAAACATGTCTAATTCACAACTTCCTGTGATGTACTACTGCTTTCCATTTAAAATCACATGTTAGCTTGATATCTATGACTTTAGGTCATCCATAATGGTCCGGAAACAAAATTATGATGGTTAGCATTGCAGGTGTTCAATTGTCAAGAAAAATGGCTAATAACAACCAAAACACAGGTGATAAATGATGCGAAGGCATTGTTTCACAACCAGGTACATTACCGGTCAAAAGTTTGGAAACGGTAAGACTTATATTTCTTAAATACATCTCTTCTGCTCATCAAAGCTGCATTTATTTAATTAAAAATACAGAGGAAAAAAAAACGTAATCTTGCAAAATGTATTTACAATATAAAAAAATGTTTTTTATTTTAATATCCTTTCAAATAAAATGTATTTCTGTGATGCAAAGCTGAAATTCCATCAGCCATTACTCCAGTATAAAGTGTAGCATGATCCTTAAGAAATCATTCTAATATGCTGATTTATTATTAGAATTATCAATGTTGGAAACAGTTGTGCTGCCAAATATTATTTTAGAAACTGCAATACTTTTTTTAGGATTTTTTGATAATAAAAAGTTAAAATGAATGGCATTTATTAAAAATATAAATCTTTTCTAACAATATAAATATTTGCTATCACTTCTTAACAATTTAATAGACCCTTGCCGAATAAAAGAATATAAATTAACTCACCCCGAACTTTTGAACGATAGTGTAAATTGTTAGAAAAGATTTCTATTTTAAACAAATGCTCTTCTTTTGAACTTTTTATTCAAAGAATCCTGAAAAAAGTATCACCAATTCAAAAAAAAAAAAAAAAAAATTAAGCAGCAAAACCAGCACTGATGATAAATCAGCATATTAAAATGATTTCTGTAGGATCATGTGACACTGAAGACTGAAGTAATGCTGCTGAAAATTCTTTGCATCACAGAAATATATTTCTTAAAATTCATATGAATCTCCTGTAAAAAACATTAAAAATCATTCTGATCCCAAACTTTTGACCAGTAGTGAAGCTGGTAGTGGGACCAGTCTTGTTTTAATATTATATATGGTTTTATAGTTTTTATTAATATCTAATTTATAATTTTTTTAATTATTTTAATTTTGTATTTGTATATATTTATTTAAAAAAAAATTAAAATATTACTATTTTGTTTGTTTTTGTTTCTGCTATTATTTTTTAACTCAGTTTTGGTTGTTATTTATTTCCAATTTGAAATTTTTGTTCTTTAACTAAATGAAAATTATATATATTTTTTTTAAATCTAAAATTAATGTATTTAAATTAACAAAAATTTATAATAACTTAATTTTTAATGATAACCCTGGGTGGAACCATCTGGGGAGCTTCAGCACACTCTAAAGTGGGCAGCAAAATGGCTTAAAATAATTTAAAACAAGACAAAATCCATCTCTGAAATGAACTAAAACAGATAAAATCTTATTTCTTATTTGAATTTGTTCCTTCAAAAGTTACCACTATAATTTAAATGTTAAAAGAACCACGGCTCCTAAATTCCTGTGTATATGAGGGTTATAAAAATGTGATTTCTGGATCTGGAAAATTCTTGGAAATATTGGAATAATATATTAATATTTAAATATAGTTATGTCAAGACCTAAAATGATTTTGTGTGTAAAAACTGCTGAGAAAACATAAAAATATATACATTTTTAAATTTTAACAATAAATATTAAAGTAAAAAAAAAAAATCCTGTAATTACAAACAACTGGAAAAGTTATTTTAAGTGGACGATTTTAATTACTTATTTAACCATTTTTAAGAAAATAACTCTCCTAGATTGGGTAAATAAAAAAAAAAGCCAAAAACATAAAAACCATTTCAAAACAAGCAGCTTTGTAATACAGCAGAATAATAAACCAGAAATATCTCCACCTATAAACAAGACCTTCGAATACTTTTTGGACAATAGGAATCCTTGAAGCTAAAAAGGTTGATTGAACTGATTTTACACACCTGAGTGTGCAAACATTTGCTAAATTAGCTCTAGGTAACGTTATCTTCATTAGCTTGCTATTGAGTTAATAATACAGGATGTAGTAATGTTATTCTTGAAAGTCCCTTAGAGCAGCTTCCTCTGAGAGCAGACTGAATTATCTTTAGTTTAACACTGTGGATTTGATTGACAGGACGTGCTCTCAATGATCCCACTGAAGTTTGATAAAAAGTTCCAGAAAATAGCTTTGTTTTCTTCTTTCAAGTCAACATGAAACAGCATTCACACAACACAATTTACCACCACAGATATTTACACAGAACGCTGACAACATTAACAACGGGCACTAGGGTCAATTTTGATTTCATGTTGATAAAAAAAAAAAAAAAAGTGACCACACTAAACAAACACTGAAAAATCTGGGGACATTAAGATTTTTTTTCTTTTTAATTCAGCAAGCAAGCATTAAATTGACCAGAAGTGACAGAAAAAAACTAGATTTTATAAAAGAATATTTCAAATAAATGCTGCCCTTTTGAACTTTGAAAATAATATTGTGGTTTCCACAAAAATATGCAAGCAGCAAATCAGTATATTAGAATGATTTCTGAAGATCATGTGACTCTGAAGATCTGAAAATTCAGCTTTGTATCACAGAAATAAATTATTTTTAAAAATATACTTTGACTCGAACAGAAAACAGTTATGTGAAATTGTTAATAACTATTTTTTATCAAATAAATGCAGTCTTGGTGAACATAAAAAGTCTTTCAAAAACATAAAATAAATAAAAATCTTATAGACCCCAAACCTTTGTACAGAAACTGTGTAAATATTAACACAGAACATTGACCAAAGGTATCAAGGAATGCAATTTTGATTTCATTTTGTCACGTAACATACTGTCACTCATTTAGACATATGGGTTATAATATATCATCCCACTTAACACCCACATTCACACTTCCACATAGTGTTTAGTGTGAGTGTGTGCTGTTATTAAGTAGGTTATGTTCCCTCTGCTCTGGTCAAAGTTGATCCAGGTGGGAAACTGGGTCCAGAGGAACAAACAATCATGGGAAGCTTATTCAGTCTCAAATCTCTGATCTCGTGCTACAGATGCCGCTCTGAAAAGAGACGAACGGTCTCTGTGTTCTGACGCTCAGCCGCCGTTGCCATCTGCTGGAGCTATTCGTGGAGCTCAGATGGCATCTCGACGTTTCAGGCTCATGATTTGAAAAGTGTTCTGATTGGGAATCTGTAGGATGGTGTGAAATGCTCAATGACCTTGAGCCGCATCCGGGGAAAACGACGCTGGAAATGCATCCAGACGGAGATTTGTATATAAAAAGACCAAGTTCTGAACTGAAGCAGGATTAGAAAAGAAAGCAACATGGAATCAAAATTGAACCTATTTACTTTATTTCTACGATTTATTGGCGAGTTATTCCATTATAGTTCAGATTCAACCTGTGTGAGAAGTCTTCAAAACCAATAAAATAACATATGACTTGACATAAAATCAACTATAAAAAAAATCGTAATCTAAAATGACTACAGAATTATAGAGTTTTATCCCAGACATAGACATCCATGCATGCAAAACGTCATGCTAAATCGGATCGCGAGTATTTAAGGGTCAGTCCGCACAAAAATTACAATTCGGACATCATTTACTCACCCTAACCCTTGTTCATCATGTATGAGTTTTTTAAGAAAATATGTTTTGAAGAATGTGTTCCTGTGGCTCAGTGGTAGAGCATTGTGTTAGCAGCGCAAAAGATTGTGAGTTCAATTCCCAAGGAAAACACACAAACTGGTTAAAAAAAAAAATGTATAAGAGGAAATTGGCTTTGGATAAAAGCGTCTGCTAAATGCATAAATGTAACCAAACAGATGTTGGTCCCAACTGACGTTAATC
This sequence comes from Carassius auratus, assembly GCF_003368295.1. Lineage (NCBI taxonomy): Eukaryota > Metazoa > Chordata > Actinopteri > Cypriniformes > Cyprinidae > Carassius > Carassius auratus. Next base: position 17,125,671 of record NC_039277.1, on the reverse strand, counting down.
ACATGAAAAAAAGTCAATGGATACCAGAAACTGAGTTGGTTACATTCTTCAAAACATCTCTTCTTTCGTTCAGCAGAAGAAAGAAATCCTTACAGGTTTTGAATGGCAAGAGGGTTTTTAACAACCCTACACATGAAGGTGTGTAGATGACGGAATATTAATTTTTGGTTGGACTGTCCCTTTAAGCCATTCGTTCTCCTGAGTATTAATCGAATCTCATCATAACTGCACACCGCACATCACACGTGGCATATTTGTACATAAAAGCATGCAGGACAAACACCGATGAACAAATCTCCTATCACTCACCTTGAGATCTCGGTGCACCACGCCCATTTGATGGCAATGAAGCACCGCCTCCAGGATCTGCTGGATGCAGTGACTGCATGCAAACACCAGGTTAGTCTGAGCAATGCCATTTTCTCATGCACAGGCACAGGCAAGAAATGCAGGGCGATCACAGGGATAATAAAATATAACAGTACAAACAAACATAATCTTCCTCTAGAATTGATGTCAAAGGCTGATGCCAAGCATAATAATATATTTTAAATGACTAAATCTTTCAAAGAAGAGAAGTCCAAAGAAGTCTAGTAAATTTTCATTAAAGTGTGGCAGTTTTGTCTATAGAATGAATCTCCCTACGTCATGTCCACGTCAAATTTCACCCCCCCCCCCCACAAAATAAAAAACATATGCATTTTTGTGACCGTTTAGCGTATTTTACCTCCCAAATCAAATGAAAAAAATTATTCATTTTATAAATTAATTTTAATTGAGATTTTTTCATTATAAAAAATATAAATATTGTCACGAAAGAAAAATAATTCTTAGCATTTAAAAAGGGGTTATTATCAAGGGGTCAAAGTCCAGCTAATTAATTCTCTCTTTTGATTTGAGATTTCAATTTCATGAGATTCACCCTTGGATTTATCTTATCTGCAAAGAAAACTGAAGGATTAGCATTCAAACTAGAAGACTAAAAGTTACTTGGGACTTGAGAAAGACTACCACTGTTACCCAAAACAAAGACTCTTGACAGGTAAAAAGAGACACACTAATGGATAAAATAAAGCCTACTATGCCATAAACTCTGTTCAGTCCACAGAAGTGGCCACATGCATCAACATCTTTTGAAACAGCATACACAATGCTCTTCCTGCAAAGCCAAAACCCTGTGTTACTGACACAGGAAGCTCTAGCTAACACTACACACTCAAGGGTGAGACGATCTCGCCACCCACGACGAGAGCGAGCATCAGGAGAGACAGAGAGAAGGTGAAAGAGAAAGAACAGAGGTAAGACTGGCAGGTGGCGCTGCAGCAGACTGGAGTGTGTTTTTTGGCAGTTGTGTGGTGAGACAGGCTGGAGGAAATGTACCGGTGTTTGAGGAGAGGGAGGTGGACAGCGTGAGTCAGCCTGTGTAGGCGTGTGCTGCTGATTTACTGAGAGAGAACGTGTGTGTGTGTGTGTTGTAAAACTGGAATATACAATGCTGTTTTCTAGTTCTTCCACACTAAGACTATTCAACTCCTCTGTTTTGGGGGCCAAATTAAAGGTGGAAAAAAACTTTTCAGAATCATTACTATATAGATCTTGACATTAAAAAAACTAATCTAAACACGCTTAATAATGAGTTTACTTACATTAAAGTAGTTGGATTTAAAAATCTAAAACACTGTTGTGCTTAAAAAAAACCTGACATGACACTTTGATGTTGGTTTGACAAACCCTGTTGAAAAAAAAACAACTAATGCTGGATGGGTATGTTTTGATGCTGAGATGCTGGTTTAAGATGGTCTTTTGCTGGTTTATGCTGGTCATGTGCTGGCAAAGAACCAGCATAAACCAGAAAAGGACCATCATAACCATCATAAACCAGCAAAGACCATCATAAACCAGCAAAGACCAGCACAAACCAGCAAAGGACCATCATAAACAGCATAAACCAGCAAAGACCATCATAAACCAGCAAAGACCAGCACAAACCAGCAAAGGACCATCATAAACAGCATAAACCAGCAAAGGACCATCATAACCATCATAAACCAGCAAAGACCATCATAAACCAGCAAAGACCAGCACAAACCAGCAAAGGACCATCATAAACAGCATAAACCAGCAAAGGACCATCATAACCATCAAAAACTAGCAAAGACCATCATAAACTAGCAAAGAACAGCATAATTCAGCATAGGACCATTTTAAACCAGCATAAACCAGCAAAAGGACCATATTAAACCTGCATCAAAACTTACCTAACAGCATATGCTGGGGTTTTTTTCAACAGGGAAATCAGGTTCTGAAAGTTTAAAGCTACTTTGAAATTCCAGAGAATGTAAATAAAATGTCACTAACATGCTTTTACATGATTTAGCACATTGTTAGCATGTTTTAACATTTTTCTACGATGGTTTAACAAGTTGCTAGCACATTTCTAACATGATTTAGAACACTATTAGCATATTTTAGCATATTTTACATGCATTAGCATGTTCCTAGCATTATTTAACAAATCACTAACATATTTTAACATGTAGCTAACACGAATAAACATGCTAACATTTTGTAACCAGCTTTGCGCTGGGGTCTTGATCACACTGTAGGGGGTTATTCTTCATTAACCACCAGCTGGATGTACATTATCCCCCTTATTACATTGCTACTTGCCATATAAATAAATATTAAAATATGATTTTTTTAAATATTTGAATGCAAAACTTTCATGCATTTAAAGCATACGGTGCAGTTATATAATTTATTACACAACATTTAACCACATAATTACTTATGGTGATAAAGTATTTAGTTAAGACAAAACGGTTTTAAAATAGGTTAGTTATTTTATAATCCATTACAATTTAGAAAAACAACTGTTGCAAAATTGCAGCAGCTGCGTTTGAATGAAAAGAGAGAGCAAGTCTCTGACACCAGGACGACATCATTAAATAGTTAATTAAAAACTTAATATTGAATCAAGTTTTTTTATTTTATTAGCTAACCAAATGCAAAGCTTCCAGGAAGAAAAACTGTTCCTAGCAAGCATATAGCACAGGCTTCATTTGCCCAGATGAACCTGTGTTATCAGCTTTTACCAGGTGTTTTCGAGGAAAAACAAACCTCCGAATGTCGCAACTGACCAATCAGAATCCCGTATTCCACAGAGCCGTGTAATAACATGAATTAACATGTTGCTAACTTGATTTGACATGATTAATAACATCTTTAAGCATGTTTCTAATCTTTAAAAAATTAACAAAAAATAAACTTTCAAGCAATTCTTAGATATTTCAACAGATAATGTCATTTCATTACATTATAACTTCATCTAATGATGAAATTAGGCACATCTGTTGCTGTCATTTTTTCTTTAAAGGTTTAGTTTTGATCATCATTTGTCATCTCTAACTAATATGACACATTTCCTGTAACGGACGCAAATCAAAAATGATGCACCTGTCTGAACCATAGACTGAACCTCCAGCTCTGCTCCAAATACAACCACTGAGTGCTGAACTCGTCTCTGGCCGTACAGCAATTTCATCAATATCAATTGAAGGGCAATAAAAATGATTGATAGCTGATTTGGCCCACAAGCGACCAACTGAAGATCCCCTAAACTAACACGGTTTGGTTCACTAATATAATGTAAAAAGATTCTCCAAGACAGAAAAATCAGATGGGACCTCATCAAAGTAGTTATAGCAAGGAATCAAATGTGTCTTGATCTTTTGAGATAGAAAAGTTTGACTATGAAAACAGAGTAACTTCCAGAGCTCAAACTTTTAGAATTTATTGGAGCCAAGCTGCAGAAATGAATAATTCTGAAATCCTAACAAATCATTAACATACGACCACCAAATTTACACTTCAAACAACTCCATCTAAAACATACAATATTACAATATAATGTTTTTCTGAGCATATGACCCCAGTTTTTTATCCTTGAGACCAAATTAAGATTTTGATTCTTGATATGAATACCAAATATCAAATGATTTGAGCTACGCTAATATTATTATTAATTTTATAGCTCTATATTCTTACTGGTATTTTAGGATTACAACCAGAGAAAAAAGTTGGTTAAATGAAATCAATAAAACTCAATTAAGCCTCCTAAACAATGGCCACATAGGGCTGGGCGATATATAAAAAAAAATGATATCTCGATATGGTCAAAAATTTTACGATATTCGATATATATATCTCGATATGTTTGCATTTGCATTTAAATAATAAAAAAAACATGATTTTCTTTTGCCCATAAAAACAAAACAAAAAAACAATTTAGATTAAACAGCTTATTTAAGCAGTTAAAAAAATCTAGACCAAGATTTTTAGTGCATGCAATTCACAATTTATACTATGCAACTGGGATAAGTATTTTATTTTAATTTTTTTAACAAGTTTTTAAGCTAAGAACACAAGTCTGTCAACTGTCTGCGGTTTTAAGAGAAGCTCTGTGGCATTAAACTATGTTCCTACTGACATTAAAAACCCTCTTAGATGGGGAGCTAGTTGCTGAAGCACATAGCTATTTCTTATATATAAATATATATAAATGAATACCAAAGACTTTTGCATTCTCTCTGTCTATATTATGGAAACTGGTAAACATATCAGTGAAATTCCCCAATAGTAATTACAATTGGCCATAGCCGATGTTTCTCTATTTAAACATCAGCGGTCGAGTAAGTGCATTTATTTTGCGATCACAAAAGCAAACAATACAGTTGAGATCTTACGACAGAACACAGACCAGCTCAACAAATCTTTTATTAGATCGCTTAATTCCAGCTTGTTAGTGTTTTCAGATTATCGTCGGCGGTTCTTCCGCAATGAGGAGTGAGCACGTGCGCATGGTTGCCAGATTGCTTAAAATAAGCAAACACCGGGTAGAAAATGTATCCTTGTAACAGTGGAGCTCTGATTCGGAGATTTAAACTCTTGTTATCTGGCAACCGCTATCATTAAGCTCTCGTAGTAGAGGGGGGTAGAGCAGTCAGCAGTTATAGGTTACTTTTTTGGACATGCGGCGCGTTCTTTTGGGAAAGTATGCTTGAATTTCAAATATTCGATATTCCCGATATATTAAAATTTTACATCGTCGTCAAAATTATTCCGATACTATCGCTAATATTCGATATATCGCCCAGCCCTAGCCACATACACACTGTAACTAAACTCGATTCACCTTTTAGTGATTAATCCTGTTCAGTAATTTACAGAAGTGACAACCGAACTGAATTGACTCAGGTAGTAACAATCGCATTTGCAGAAATTCTATGCAATATCAACAGAACCTGTTTTTAATGGCATATTAAAAAAACGTGTTGTAGTTGCATTGGAATAAATAACAGGGAACGAAGTAAATCTTGACTCAGTGTTGCCATATCATGCTATAAAATACAGCAATAAATAACAAGCCCATAACCAACTTAAATCAAACCATGTAATGCTGAAAATAAGCCACGTACCAAAATATCACAACCTAGCCTGCACCTGCCTACTTTATTATCTCCATAAAATGGATCGCTTTATGAGCAGAGCCCAAACAACAAGCCCAAAAATGCTTAATAAGTCACTTATAATAAGTGGACATGGCAACCCTTCAAGAGCGTGCTCTGCAATGCAGCCTTCCATAGTTAAAATCACTGAACATAACGAGACTTTGGTTGCTGTAATATTACTTGGTCAAAAAAAAAAAATATCAGTCACGCAGTATGACAAAACAGTGCTATGGTTCCAACTGTGTCAGTCATCACAATTTCAAGAACGAGTTCTGTTCCATACACAAACAAAACTATAATTTAGGGGATTCACTCCTTTATTTAAATGCAATGTCACTCCTGAAACTTTACTGTGTATGTGAATAAAGAAGAGAACAAATTCTGACCATCAGCAAATCAAGAGGCAATATGAAATGCATCAACAGTAACCTTACGTGTACCATGATTCCTCCCTTAATACGAGTGGAGGTTTGTCTAACGTGTGGCCGAACGGAGCAGATCCTGTCAGCAGCTTTATTTGCGCCTCTGAATCAAGACCACAACAAGCTGCGAGACTCTGAAAGAGCCCTTCACTCAAGAGACTATTAAACAAAACAGCGGCACTCTGTCATCCTCCGAGCGAGGCTTGACTGAAACAATGCATTACACGCGCCTGAGAATTACCCAATTGCAAAGATAAATGACACTGTTTTGAAACAACAGAGAGCAACAGAGAGAAAGTAAGACAATGAGACGAGAAACAGAGAGAGAGCAGAAGACGCTCTCAGTGCATCAAGAGCAGATTCGACTGTTTTCACAATATATCGTCTGGTGCTGACCCGAGCTGGTTTGGTCAGAACCACTAAACCTACCTTATCTACTCCTAAATATTAGTGAATCTTAGTACCTAAAAGGGATACTTCACCCAAAACTCTACTCAACGTCATGTCATTCCAAACCTGACCTTTTTTCATCGGTGGAACGTGAATTAAGATAATTTGAAGAATGTTTGGGTCAGTGGGTTGGTATAATTAAATATAAAAACTTTCTGTAATTGAAAGAAAGCTGAAAAAAATAAATTGAGAGCAAACCGACTGAGTATGCAAGTCTCAATATGAACTCAAACACCAAATATTCACAAGACCACATGATCTGATGCTATCTATATTATTTGTATTATTTTATACTCCTACTGGAATTTTAAGAGAACAACCTGAGACAGTGTTGATGGTTAAATGAGAGCTCAATTAAATCTCCTGTGAGAAAAAAAAAAAAAAAAACGCAATACCTGACCTTTTTCAGCAAGCTGAAAGCTAAATTCAAATAAAATATTCAGCAGGCTGAAATGAAATATAAATATTAGATGAAACTTGTAAATGAAAATGAGAAATGTTGCCTTGGCAATTAACTGAAATGAATAAGATGAAACAAAACGACAAATACTAAAACTGAAATAAAAGTTAATTGAGCTATATTATAATAATTATAATAAAATTAAATAATATACAATAAATAAATATAATTAAAAAAAATTATAATAATACAGTAACAAAACCACAAAAATAACTTAAGATAAAATGAAAATAAAAACTGAACAAATAAAAATAAAGCCTAATTCAAAATGTTATAAATACTGTATATAAATAATTCTAAAATAACACTAGTTTGGGTCAAAACAACAATAGATTCCCTTTACTTTCACAATATGAACAATAACAGAAAAGTGCAGTTTTTTAAACCCCAAAAGGTGGGTAAATAAATTAAGACTGCATTATTTTTGGTTAAAATACTACCTTAAGGTGAAAGCAATAAAGCCTAATTTCTTTATTTTCGGTCTTTCTTTTTACAGGTAATTCACAGATGCTTTTCTGTACACATCTCTTTACAACAAAACAGCTCCATGAATCAGAGCCGAAAACTGACCTGTGGAGGAATTCAGACCAAACAATGCCCAGTGCTTTTTAAACTTTGATAGTACAAAACATGTTTTCAATTTTAGGCCATCTCCTACACTGTTTTCTAGCTATAATGGTTACAAAAAAAAAAATCTGCAAGTACTCAGAATTTTGTCTTCACATTAACCCTGTAAATCTTGACATGTGTAATAATGATCAGAAAAAATGTAAAAGAGTATATTTAACCTTTAGACAAAATCTTTACTAAAATAAAATAATAAAAAAATTAATAAACCCCAAAAGTTTGTGTTTACCATATTACTAAGTTTGACACATCAGGATTTTATGGTGCATCTAGTATTAGTGCTGCCAAACGATTAATCGCGATTAATCACATCCTAAATAAAAGTTTTTGCTTACATAATGTGTGTTCTGCGTATATATATTATGCATATATAAATACATAGACATGCATGTATATAATTGAGAAAAATATATTGTTTATATATTAAATAGATTTATTTATAATATCAATTATATTAATATAAATATATACATGTAAATGCATGTAAATATTTTAAAAAGACATACTGTATGTGTGTATTTATATATACACAATAAATATACATAGTATACACAAATATTATATGAACTACATTTTTTATTTTTGGATGCGATTAATCGTTTTGCAGCACTATTTAGTTAATTATACCCAAAATATGGAGATCATAAAAAAAACATCTACATTTTATTCAAAGGCCCAACATGAGCAAAAATATGAAATATGGTACAGTTGCTGATATTCATGAGGCCAAAAAATAAGATTAAATTCTGATAGCTTGCAATGTAAATCAATGAGATCAGTGTAACAGTATAGCAGATACTTGCTACTCTCTATCTCTTAGTAAGATGATATTTAAATATTTAGTTAAGATCTTGTAGAAATTGTTGTATCAATTATGATAAAGCAGGCTTTATAGAGTTAAGTACGCAAATCCACTGCAAATTGTAGCCAAATAACACAATGTAAAAAGAGACCTGCAGTGTCAACAAGAAGGGAATCGAACTGGGGTTCAAACCAAACAATCAAACAGAGTGTGAAAACAGCCAGCCAATGCAGAAACACACCAAAAATCCCAGAAGTACAATTCAAGACAGACACATGGGCGGCTGGAAACAGGTAAGAGTCACATGACACATGCAGTGGGCCAGTGCACTTCCCATACTGACCTTCAGGTCCCTGTGCACTATGTCATGATGGTGAATGTGATCGACACTCTCTAGAATCTGATGGATACAATGACTGCAAAGACAAGCAAAGACAGGAGAGGAGAGGACAGAAGGGGAAGAAAAAGACAAAGAAAGGATGAGGGACAAGAGCAGTGACGGAGGAGGTGAATGCCCAAAAGGAACATCGATAAGAGTGAATGTTTGATAAGAGTGATGAAATGGGACGAGTGATAAAGTGAAAGCCCTGATGTTACACAACGCAGAACAATAGCAGCGCAGCCGGACGCATCACTTCCTGTGCGGGCACTATGAAGCTGCCGATCACACGTGGGATCGAGAAATAGAGGAAGGGTGGATGAATCAAACGGAGTAGAGCTGGAGATATGGAAATGATCCATGTATGTGTGTGTCTGGGAGTTTGAGAGGCTGGTTTCTGAGATGATAACAGTGTTTTTAACACACATATCTAATACAGGCTCAACTGTAAAGATGACCCGTTGACCCGGAAACAGTGTGAGAGCATTTTGGGCAAATTGGGGGAAAAGTCACTTTACATTTAGGTGTTACACTGCCACAGAAAAACATCTGTTAATTTTGTATTCAGTTTTCTTTAAGCTGAAACATTTGGTTTTCTGTCATGTTTTCTACATCTCTGTTGCCGAATCTGTTGAACCGTCACTAAAATATGAAACCGATTATACAGACTTTATGATGACTAAAAAAAGAAAAGAAAAGGAATTAAGGTGGTATTTAAAATTACAAACCTATCAGTAATGTGCTTATGAATTTATGAGTTACATTACAGGTGAACATTTTCATCTTCAGAAAAAAGAAAAAGGAAAAAAAAAAGCAAACATTAAATACATATTCAAATTATAATTCCTAGTTTTAATTAAATGTTTTCATTATTTCATTATTATATTAATTTACATTTAATTAAAAAAAATACACAATACAAGTTTGGGGTCAATAAGTTTTTTTTTTTTTTTAAGTTTTTTTTTATACTTTAATTAAATCAGCAAGAATGCATTAAATTGATCAAAAGTGACACTAAAGACATTTTTAATAAAGACATTAAAATCTTACAAAAGATTTATATTTTCAAATAAACACTGTTGTTTTGAACTGTTTTCAACATTGATAATCAGAAATGTTTCTTGAGCAGTATATCAGCATATTAGAATGATTTCTGAAGATCATGTGACACTGAAGACTGGAGGAATGATGCTGACAATTCAGCTTTGCATCACAGGAATAAATTACAATTTACAATTTATATACAAATAGAAAATAGCTCTTTTAATTTGTAAAAACATTTCACAATTTTTCTATTTTTACGGCATTTTTAATTAAATAAATGCAGCCATGGTGAGCATTAGAAACTTTAATAATGTATTTAAATATAGCTATAAATAAACATTGATAAAAATTTTTATTGATGTGTCCTTAAAGCAATCAATCAGACTTGTAAACAATCAAACGGCAGAGACTTTTTATGTAGGCAATCAACTAACTGTGAAGAAACAGTAATTTTCTGTCAGGGATTTCCAGTGCTATGGAAACGGCTCAAACTGATTTAAAGCGAGTGTGCAGGTTTGCAGCACGTGCTGCACTGAATAAGAGCTGACACTGTCATTATGTGTGTTAATCAGAGACCTACTTTCAGCCATTGCTCTAGTGGAGGCAGGTGGAGGGGCTACGGCCCTCGGGGACGGATACATTGGCGGCATCGTGACACATTTCTACCCACGAATATGGCTGATGAGCTCATGCATCCCAGTAGTTTCACTGCTCGCCCGCTCTTGTGTTTCCTCCCTCTGTAAGTATCTCTTGTTCTGTCTCAGCGCTGTATATCGCACTCCCACATGCATACCCACACAGTCAAATTGATTAAAGCTTTTCTCCTGAGGGTGACTGCAGTGTGTGTGTGTGTGTGTGTGTGTGTGTGTGTCCGTGAGAAGATCTGATGCAGAGAGGAAAACAGGAAAAGATGGAATGGAAAAAAAGAAGCCGATGGGGAAACTGGAGTAAAGGGAGCTGTAGAAGAAGACACACAGAGAGAGAGAGAGATGCAGCCCACGCTTGCCGCCTCAGCGAGACACTGCCTCAAACATTTAACAAGCCTCTGAAACAAAACTCATCACTCACATCATTTGGACAAAACTGTTACTCACATATTATACTAGAATATGTGCAAAACACACACGTTTATCTGGTTAAAATGCATGTAAAAAGAAAAGAACAAAGAAGTGTGGATGGGGAGGATAGAGAGGAAATGGCTGAGGTGAGGGTCTGGACAGGACAACAGGACGAAATGGAGATGCTGTTTTACCTGGCATCAGCTTCACTGTAATATTCTCTGGCTACGATGTCTTCAAACAGCTCTCCACCCGTCACACTACAGGACAGAGAGAAGATATCACTACCACAGTCACCATGTTCACATTTATTCTGTCATTCTTCAACTTCAGTTTGTGGTGCTTTACACCGACAGAGCAACATCTGTTCATATTACAAAAGCATTCACAGCATGACTGGGTTCAACGAAATGGAGCAAAATGATAGACAAATAACGAGTTAAATAAAAAATAAAATAAGAATGCAAACAAAATGAAACAAAACTTTAAAAAATAAAAATAAATACATTTAAAATAAATAAAATAATTAAATATAAAATTACAAGTTAATAAAATAAAATGTAAAATCATCTCTCTCTCTAATTTACAAATGAACTACTAATATAATAATAAAATAAACTAATACTAAATAAACACATTAAATATAATAAAATAAGTTATTAATATGTTTATATTGTTAAATTATGCAAGCAACATTATAAAATAAAATACAAATATTAATTAAATAAATGAAAATGCTGTTAAATTAAATATTTTAAATTAAATAACCTAATAATAACAAATAAAACTAAGACATCTAATAAATAAATAATAAATAATTGTAATATAAATTAAATATTATATATAAAAATAAATGATTATTGAAATAAAGTAATAAATTAATAAATGTAAAACATAACTACTATTGAAACTAATAATATGATTATAAAAACAAATACATTATAATGATTAAATTAATGATCAAATCAACATTTTTAATTAAATATTTTTGGTCACATAAATATTAATAAAATAATAATAAATAATAATAATAATAAAATAAGAATCAATGAAGTAACAATTTGACCAAAAAGAATAAATTAAATAAATGAAAGATGATTTGTGTTATAATTTGGTTAGGTCTTGTTTGGTTGATTCCCCAAAAGTGAAAACAGCATGAGAACAGATTGACACAGCAACACTAGCTCAAGCAATGGCGCAGTATTTAGTTCTACTGCAGAGAAGGCATTCTTCAATTCGCAAGTAAACTAAAGTGCACATTTTCGTATCAAAAGTAGCGTATAAATGTATGTATAATGTGAGTGAAGTACGTTATACACAAGTATAAATAAATAAAGCAGCATTTATTAAACAAGTACAGTTAAGGAAGATAAACTAAAGACAGCTGTATTGATCTAGTGTGGTTGTGCATGACAAGAAGAGAGAGAGAGAGAGAGAGAGAGGAGCGCAGTATGGATGGGGGAATCCTCTAGAAGAGAGAACACTGGGGCTTCGGGGGGGAAACCCCTGCTGCAGGATTCCTCTGTTGCTATGGAAACTGGCTCTCGAGCGAGCGGAGGAGAGAGAGAGTGAGAGATAAAGAGAGATGCGAGGGGAAGGTAGAGTGAGTGGGCGTCTGCTGAAGCGCACTGTGCACAAACAAAGCAGAGAGATAGAGATAGGATGCACCATGTTATATGGAAGCACTTACAGGTCAAATAAGAGGTAATGGAAGCCTTCCTCTGATATACTGTCATGGAGCCGCACTGCATTAAAGAGAAAGAATTTCATTTGCAATTCACTCAAACTCAAACAGCACAATTCAAGGAGCGGTTTCATGGGCTGAAAAGATATGCTTTCGAGATCACTTTAGCTCATTCAAATCAGAACGTGTGGCACCTGCATCCTTAATTTCACACTGATTTCGTCATAAACGGAGAAGTTTGTGAAGCTGACTTTAACAGACTCACCGATATTAGGATGTTTGAGCAGACGGCAGATACGGGCTTCTCGTTCCAGCTTCTGGTGATCTGGGGAAACAATTGGGTCTGTGTTAAGCATCATGTAATGGAGGAACTGCACATGGGACAATTAAATGTTAAAAACGCTTTTTTAACCAATTAACAGTTTGCAGAAATCTTTTTATTTTCTGCAATTTCATTAACTTTAGCTACTAGAAAACCATGCTCTTTCAGTTTAACATTAATTTTAGTGAACTGCAAGTTAACTAATCATCATATGCCAGATTCTCAAATATTACAGCAAATCAGGGTTATTACCGTTAATTTTAACCATTAAAAAAAAAATCTACAAATTTACTGAAATAAAACATCTCATTTTCATTTAGTTTAACTCCAACTAAATACTAAAACAAATTAAAACAATACAGACCATGACTTTACTAAATTACTAAAACTTTCAAATAAAAATCAATCAGAAAATATAAAAATATAATCTAATCTGATATATAAATAATAGCACCACTGCAGTAGATTCAGACTGTTGGAAAACCACGCTGATGCAGATACACTACACTGAAATCATGTGTGAGACTAAAACATGAAATAGTAAGTTGGCACTATTTAATCCACAGGGGTTTGGTTCGATCGGGACAATTGATTATCATCATTGTTTTTCCCCACCCACACATCCTTCTTTCATCAGCAGAGGTGGAGAGAGCCACTGCATTATGAAGAAAGATTATGAAAACCAATCAACCATGCACAATAAGACCATGAATATTTATAAAGACAGTAAAGGGGGTCAGGTTTGCATTCACACTGTGAAAAGTGACATTAAAAGTTCTGTATTTGAAATAAGTCTTGTATGCCCACCATCATTTAAATGTTCAAAGAAATAAAGTAAAATGAATAGTAAAATTCTTAAATACAATTACAATTTATATAACCGTTTTCTATTTGAATATATCGTAAAATCTAATTCCTCCAGTCTTCAGTGTCACATGATCTTCAGAAATCATTCTAATATACCAATTTACTGCTCAAGAAACTGAGAAAGCTGATTTTATCAATGTTGAAAATAGCTGTGCTGCTTCATTTTTTTGTGGAAACCATTACACTTTTTTTCAGGATCCTTTGATGAATAGAAAATAATTACTATCAAATCATTTATTAGCATTTATTTACAACAAATATTTATAACATTATAAATGTCTTTATTGTCACTTTTGAGCAATTTAATACATCCTTGATGAACTGAAGTATTTCTTTCTTTAAAAATCCATTAATCAATCAATCTTACCTTTATGCCTTTTTTGGAGATGGATTGTTCAAAAATGACACCAAGGCTGCATTTACACTGAAAGTTATCACCTCATTGCTAAGAAATATAAATGTAGCTTTTAGTAGAGAAACTATTGTATTTAAAAATTCACGGGGCAGAGCTTAAAAAACAGCTCCTGAATGTGCAATTTTTTTAAGTTTCCATCTCAATAAAATGCGAGCGCATACAGCACACCGGCATTAAAATGCTATCTTTATGGACAAATGTGTCACCCTCGCATTGGGAGTTCTGCGGGGAATCAGATATGTGTGTTTAGACACAGGCCGGATGTCCAGATATCGGATATGTATCTGATTTAAAACCACATTTGGAAACAGCTCAGATCGGATGGGGAAAAAATCTGATCTTGTGTGGATTTTTGTGTTACACGTGTGCATAAAGATTTTTTCTGCCAATATCCTGAAAAAGGCTTGCATTTAACTTTTCATCACAGGATGAGATTTATAATGCTGGTGTTTAAAAATAGATAAACCTTCATAATTAATTTAACATCTTTTGAACAAAACGTACAAGCTTTTTTTTTCAATTCTGAAGGAGTGTGATTTTAGTTTTTTTCTCCAGTCAAACAGTTCCTTCTCAATTCACATTGATCTCAGATCAGATCTTTTTAAACATGCACATCTAAAGCGGTCTCCACATCACTTTAAACACGGCAGCGGAGGTCAGACTTAGCATCACGCAGACCACAGGGTCTACTGTAAACAAATCGGCCAACCATTGGCTTGCACTTGAGTGTGGATAACAAGCACGACTCAAACGAATCTGCATGATAGAGAGAGACAGATGAGCGCAGCCGAGAGGCCTGGACTGCTCCGGCACACCCCACAGAGGAAGCCTGCTGTCTGCCATGCATGAGTCATACGGGAAAGAGGCCACAGATCATCTACAGCACTTCACGATTCAGAGGCCTGATAAAACACACGGCTAGCTGTCCATCATCATTGAGTGTTCCCACTAGTATGGATTGCAGCTATCATTAAAAATCTGACTGGTTGATGTTTAACATGATTTACTATAAAAACATACATTTAAAACCTGATTGTATGATAGAGGGTGTAAAATGGTTAAATTAAATTAGGAGTGTTTTGGTACAAAAACATCACTCAAAAGTTTGAGGTTGGGAAGATTTTTTAATGATTTTTCTTTAACTGAAGCTGTATTTAATTGATCACAAATATAGCACAAATACTAATATTGTGCACGGTTATTGTCATTACCTAAAATTAAGCAAAAAAAAAAAAAAGTTTTTAAAACATTAAGTAACCTTTTACTAAAACTGAAATTGAAATAAAAAAGAATATAAATTACAAAAACACAAAATTACTAAAACTTTAAATAAAATTCATTTTCAATATTATTTCAGCTTAAAAGAACCATTTTCTATTTATATATATTTTAAAATGTATTTAAATCCTGTGATCAAAGCTGTATTTTCAGCATCATTCCTCCAGTCTTCAGTGTCACATGATCAGTCAAGAAATCATTCTAGTATGCTGATTCACTGCTCAAGAAACATTTCTGATTAATATGCGGTTTCACTATTTTTGATTGTGGACGATTAAAGGGGTCATGAACTGAGATATCAAATTAAGTTTAAATTGATTTCAACCTTTTATGGGCATTTTACCTTCATAAGGCCCATTATTTATAACCTTATTAAATGTATGCATAATCTTGTGTGTCAAATTCTTACATTTATATCAATAAATTCAAATAGTAAGATACTACTGTATAGGGCTGTTACCACTAAAATTAAATCAGTATCAACAAAATTTGCATTTGCATTTGGATGCATTCACAGACTGTTTAATGCATGCAGTTACAAATGCATAATTAACCTTTGAATACAGATTCCTTTGAATACAGATTTTTTTACAAAACAAAAAGGAAAATATACTTTAAATATAAACCTAAGATAGCAAGTAAGCAGCGGCAAATCACTGCATGAATGAGTCGTAGAGTTATTCATTCAACCGATTCGTTCACAAAGCTGATTGGTTCAGTAAGAAAACACCATTGTGAGCAGCTCCGAGGCGCAAAACAGTTCTGCTGTTTGTTTGGAACCATTTTGGTTGATGAAATGCAGCAAAAACAGGAACTTGTGTCTAAAATTTAAGTCAATTAATATTCACTTCTTGTTTACTGAACTGTTTTATAAAATCAATATCACATTTGCAATAAAAGACAAGAGGTCATATCTTGAGTTTTTGGAGGAATTCTAAATGTATTTTAAAAGACAAAATTATGCAGTGAATTTTAAAGAAAATCCACATTCGAATGCAAAAATGTTGCATTACAAATGTTGGATGTGTATTAAAAAGGCAGCCTTATCAGTGTCACATTGAGAAACTCGATGACAATGTAAGTGTCATTTAATTTTAATGTTTTTGTTAGCCGATGCGGCGCTGCTGCATTGTGAATTACAAAATTGCAGGAAAATATAACATCAATGCGCAGAAGATCTATTTTACGTCAAAACTGATGCGGATTTTCTACAGGGACATTTATCACCGTTGCACTCACGTCTCACAAGAGAACCACATGTTTAGAAAACCATGTAAATTAATGCAAGTTCAACTTTGAAAAAACATATCTTGAAACTTTATGGCAGATTTTTCCCTATCCCACTGCAACTCGGGTTAAATAGTCATGTTATCTTATGCTTTGAATAAACGTGCGTTAGTAATATTTTGCTCAATGTGCCCTCTTGTGGCCTTAGGAGAGAAGCCAAAAGCTTTTTTTCACCCTAACTGAAATTAAGCATTTTAAATTTAAAATGAGATTCTCAGCAATTTTGGATTCTCTGGATGAGTTTTTTTTTATTGGCTTTTGCAATATACTCAATAATATATACGATATTATCATAGAACGATATATAATCGCACACTCTTAATTAAACGTATTAATTTCAACAACAACAAAAAAAATTCTTTTGAATGCTAGTATATAAGTAGACCTCAGGGAATATATAAAAGTAAATAAAAAAATGCATGATATCACTCATTTAAATTACTGCTGACATCACTGTGGCCCCATTGCAACCCTCTCAAATGCACACACACACCAGCTTGAGAAGTTGTCACATCGAGCAGTGGGACTGGTGTGAAGCTGTGAGAACGCTGACACCCAAACACTACAAAACGCCTCTGCAGCAAAGAGCATCAGACCCTGCCGAGACGAGAGAGAAAGACTCATCTGATCCCATCTCATCACCAGACAGTCTTAATGAAGCACCGGTGTACATCACACACATTACAGTCACTTTCTACAACCATCAAGCATTTCAATTATTTCTCTGAAGTTCACTTACAATCAAAAACACTTTTCAAATTAAATGAATGTTACTGCACCTCGAAGACATTTGTAAACTCTCTCAAAATCCCATCAATATTTAAATTACACCATAAAATGGCATTCCCAACCCATTTACCAAAATGCGACATATTTCAAAGGTGGCACAATTTGGGGGAAAACTCATTGTGATTTATTTTTATTTTTTTTGCAAAAAAATGCCAATTAAATTGAAAAAATAAATAATAAAACCTCCAGATTTTAATGAAAAAAAAAGATTATCACTTTAACATAATTAGTATTATTATTATTAACTTTATTAAAATATCAAACAAAATTCCTATTAAATGTTACAAATATTACTATTGTAATATTTTACAGTAACAAAAAATTGAAGGATTTTATATATATTACGATAAAACTGTACAATTACAGTACTAATGATTAAGGTGAGACACTGCAGGCAAAAACACAGTTTTTTCAAGCACCTGTCAATTTTGAGATTTTGGGCTTTTTGGTTTTTCATAAAGTGCTTTTTCAAACTAGTAGAAGGAAAAGATCCAAAAGACACTGTTAAGTGTTTCTTTTATAGCACTTTATCTGTTTGTGTCAATAGATTACAATACATATTTTTAAAGGCCGTTTTCTCAAAATGAGTTTTTTCTTCAACACTGACCCATAAATCTCCACTTCAGTAGCACTTACACACATCAAACTTGACATTTTTATTGTCTATATTCTGAAGGTTTTTACAGAGGGATTTGTTCATATATATTTTCCTTGATTCTATACAACATTTTATTCCCCCCAAAATTGTGAAAATATATTGTTTTCTGGCTGTTCAAAGTATTTTCTGAATTATGGAGTGACAAAAAAAGATAACCAGAATTCCCTCTGTGAAAACATTTGACTCTAATATGTAAAAAAAAAAAAATTAACAAAAATTTTGAAACTGACTTCATCTAGTGTTCAGATTTTTGTACTAGACATTTATGCAAATTAGCACATATTTCATTAAATAATGCCTCATTTGCATATTTAAACATAACATTTTTGTCTCGCCTTAATGGTAATCTTAATTTCCAAACACTAAATCAAGCTTTTATTTTGTCTGAAAAATAAGAAATATTACTGCTAAACATTTTTATGAAAAAAAAAAAAACCATGCAGCAATAATAAAACTGCAAAATTACAATATGACAACATTTATTGTTGTCGTAATTTCTAAATTTTCAAATGTTAAACTATCAAACTTTCATTTTGGCAGAAAAAGGAAAGATTACTTCTGTAATATTTTTCTGTAAAATAAACCTTTTATGAAAAAAGAAATTGACAGTAAAACTGTAAAATTCAAATACTATCATTTATTGTTCTCTTCAAACTTTTATGCAGAAAAATTAGAAATGTTACTATTGTAATACTTTACTGTAAAATAAAAAAAATACATATTTTACAGCAAATCTGTAAAATTACAATAGTAACTTTTATGGTTGTCATAATTTCAAACATTACACTATCAAGCTTTTATTTAGTCAGAAACAAATACTTCAGCAAGCTGCAAAAATAGCTTGTATCAAAACCCCAATCAACTTTTAAAAATCATACGGAGTGTGTAAAATTGCAATTAAAAGGAAAACTTATGACGTTTTTTTTATTACTGTTCAAATTATTTGATAGTTATTAATATTTAATCTCAAACATCTTTACCCAAATTATGCATCCAAATTTACTTTAATAGTGCTGTCCTAAAACAGGATATTCAACCATAAAAAACATAGGACAGGATTTAAGTTTTTCTATTGGAAATTAATTCATTGCACATTTAGCAGATGCTGTTATCCAAAGCGACAATCAATTCATCATAGGCAAAGAATATATATTCCAACAAAAGGCCCAAGGCAAATAAACACAGGCAATTTTAATGCAAACAAATCTGCCAGGAGGTAAACTAAAGATAATCAGTGATTCACACAGAGGACGCCGCTTATTTGAGACCAACTGTATGCAATCAAATGCAACTGTGCTCATGTCTGCATGGCAGGATAATAGGACTGGCAGGAATAATTCCAGCTCAAACAATTGCGTTTAATGCTATTTATCCCAGCGGTAAGCCGTTATAATTGGAAACAATCACCGAGTCGTTTGCCCCGATCAATCTATTGGTTTCGCTCCTGTTCTGCATGTATGTTTGTGGCACTTTGGGTAAATCCAGGTCAACTCCATGCTGCATTGCAGGTGCTGCGATTATGCATATAAAGTATTCACAGCAAATCACAACTTCCCCAAAGCAGCTCTTGTTGTATAATACAAGAGTCCTTGCTGAGGAAGGGGCTGCGTCGTCATTGGCTACACTCAGTGTCAATCACTCCACACAGGCCCCGCCCTCTCACATTTGTTCCAGTTTCCACTTGCCACATTAACTCTTTCAGCTTTAGCATCTGCCTTCACATGACATCGAAACTCCTTTTCTGTAGCAAAACCGCAATAATATGAATGTACCCTGATGTCTGAGTAAAAGTGAATCTTGGCATGGGCGTCACAGGACAGCTCGGTGTCAGATGTGGTCACTAGCTGAGTCAAAACAACAGCAGCGATGACGAAGCGCCAATCTGAACTTTTTCCACTTGAAGTGTGGCCTGGCTTTGTTTCAGAAGTGCAGAATCAAACGAAAGCCCTGGTGTTTGAGTACAAGGGACTGACACGCTGTCAGCAGTGTGCCAAATGGTCAGGCTGCCCGTGATGACCTGCAGACTGTATGATTGGCCCAAGTGTGCCAACACTTCCCAAACCACACACACACACACACACACACACACACACACACACAGACACACGTTCACCCAAAATATCACAGAGCACCACAACAGACATGTTAATTACAAGCCCTGACATCTTTATTTTCACCAAGTCATTTAAAGTGACCATAATATGCTAATTTCATAATTTCATTTTTGGGATCTGCTAGAATTATCATTATCAAGGGATAATTCACAAAATAAGATATTTTGAAGAATATGGGTAAGCAAACATTTGCTGGTATCCATTTTCTTCCATAGTATTTAAAAAATACACAAACAGTCTTCAAAATTCAGCAGAACTAAGAAAGTCCTATCAGAATTATTGCATTCTTTTTTGTCAGAAACTAGGTTTACTACTGTAATTTTCTTATTTATGCTTTTTTAGAATACACAACCTTTCGAAAGTCTGGGCTCAGTATTTCAAATGAATGCCATTCTTTCTATTCACTGAAAAAATGTATCATGGTTTTCACAAAAATATGAAACAGCACAATTGTTTTCAACACTGAAAATAATCAGAAATGTTTCTTGAGCAGTACATCAGCATATAATAATGATTTCTGAAAGACCATGAGACACTGAAGATTGGAGGAATGATGCTGAAAATTCAGCTTTTCTTCACAGGAATAAATTAAATTTTTAAATATATTAAAATTGAAACCAGTTATTTTCGACTGCAATAATATTTCACAACATTAGCGTTTTTTATGTATTTTTGATCAACTAAATGAAGCCTTGGTGACAACCTTTCAAAAACATCAAAAAATCTTACCATGAGCAAAGTTTTCAATTGTAGTGTACTTTAAATATATAAATATAAAATTATGTCTTTTTTTTAAATAAGAAACAAAAAAAGGATGTCATTTTAAAACATTTCAATTCGTTTGCTTGAAACAAAGCCATTATTTTCAGCCATTTCAGACCACTGTACATAAATACTAAGGTATGCATCAAATATCTGTAAAAGAGCCAAAATATCCACAGGTTTTTTAGCCATAACATCCATCTTAAAGTTCAAACCAGTCCTCTTTTCCCAGTCCAAGAACATTTTCCAGCAGTCATGATTTACCTCTTGCCGAGAGCTTTTTGGTGTTGATGATTTTGGCAGCATACTCTTGGCCCGTGCACAGCTTGACACAACGTCTCACGATGGAGAAGGCCCCCCTGAAGAAACAGACAGGGAAGAAAACACACCATTGAACTCAACGTGGTGGAACCCAAAAAATCGGTTCAAACCCTTCAGAAGTGCCTTAAAGGGACACTTCTGTTCTGTATTTGTAAGCAAATGTTTTATTTTGGGGTGAACGGTTAAGAAGAAAGACTGTTATGCACATCTAGCTCTTAACCAGAAGCAGAGCCAAACAAAAACAACACGCAGGTGTTTAATGCAAATATTCATGATATTCACATGGGAACAAAATGTAGAACACGCTCGGTCTTTCAAAAGCCTCCTTGAGTCTATTTTCAGCAAGACCTGCGTCATGAAAATCACTTGAGACAGTCATGAAAACGGTCTGATGTCATTCCGTACTGGCTAATTTTAGCCCACCTTGTTACAGTTACACAATACACTCGGCATGTCTCAAGCAGCCGCTCTGGATCCGTGACTTCCCGCCCCTCTCTGACAGGCTCAGATGGTCTTAGAAACACCCATGTGATGGTACACAGAGCATATGCCCCTCTGTAACCTCAGGCAAATCACCTGTGCACGATACGCTTGGCAAGCGGACTAGAAGAAACGAAGCCCAGGAGATCATGGGCATCATTAGATACAGATCATCATTCAAAACAGCATGCAACATCATATAAATGTCAATCATGCATTTTTGGATATGATAACATGGTAGTACTAAGTTAGGTAGTACCATGTTACTTAGTGACGAATACTAAAATTCTAGCTAATGCCAATGCATAATAACCAGGGTTAATAGAGTTAACTATAACTGAAAAAAAATTACACGCTATTTGCCAAGGCAACATTTCTCATTTTAATTTTGTTAACTTAATGTAAACTGTAATTAAAACTAAAATAAAATTGAATAAAAACTATATAGAAATATAGATAAAAATACTCAAAAGGATCAAAAGACAACAAAATTACTCAAAATGAAAACAGAAATAATAAAACTAAAAAACTGATTCAAAATCGTTATGGAAACTATAACAATCTGAAGTATAATACTGCCGATAACCGATTAAAAAAAATTAAGATATTAAAATTCCATAATATTGTGTCTAAATAAATGACAAAAAAAGCACTAAACAACTAAATCAATCACTTTAGTTAATTTAGGCATCAAAACACTAAATTATAGTAGGTAAAATTGATATTCATTTTAATGGCTACTAAACTATTCAAAATTTAAAAATTTAAATTAAAATGTAAATTTATACATTTAGCAGACACTTTTATCCAAAGCGACTTACAGTGCATTCAGGCTATCAGTATTTACCTATCAAGATTTTAATGATTAAATATTGGCCTATATTAGGGCTGCACGATTATGACAAAAATCATAATTGTCGATTATTCCCTTGAAATTGTAATTGCGATTATATATTACGATCAGCACAATTTAGATTGAATAATTTTTTTAATAGCTTTATGCCATTGTTTGAAGCCACTGCATGCCATATTGTTATATCAAAATAAACCAGCGGAAAACACTCTTCCTGAAAAACATCTTTTTTTTTAAGCCTCAAATATCATATATATATATATATATATATATATATATATATATATATATATATATATATATATATATATATATATATATATATATATATATAATTATACTTATTTTATTTTTTATTTTTTTTTCTGAGAAACCAAACCAAAGTAAATATATGCATGGTATTATGTTATATTAAAACAAAGAAATTCAAACAATTGGGAAAAAAAACTTAAGATAATCTGTAGAGAGAACAGCAACATATCTTATGCACACAGAATGATGTAAGTGAACTTTTTTTTTTGTGTAATTGTGCCTTTAAACGATTACATAATTGTGTCATCTGTAATTGTAATTGCGATTACAAATTCGATTAATTGTGCAGCCCTAGCCTATATATACAATATTATACAAATATATATTGCATTTATAAATATATGTTGCACTGGCACTGCATATATATCTTTACTGTACCATGGTGCCACTGCAGATTGTAGTAAAGTCAGCACATCAACACATTAACATATATAGTCAACCACTACATTATATATGTTTTATGATGGCTGAAATTAAGACAGTATATATGATGATATCACACTATTCGATTTAAAGACAGCACAAACACAAGCATAACAACTGCTGCGATCAAATTGATTTCGTGTAATATTTGCTAAGAATAATCTTTTTGGTATTTACTAAAGTAAAAGTACGGTGCCTGTAAGGGGACATGTTTGGTTCTCTTAGTTTTGTTGTGGCCACGAAATAACTCGTGGGAACGTGATAATATGTCGTTGCCACCAGATATTAATTTGAGGGAAAATCATTTTAAATCATGGGATCGTTTAATATTTGTATATTATTATTATTAGTAGTAATTTAGGGCTATTTTTATATTTATTGTTATATATGCTTATTTCCACTTTCAATTTGTGTATCGCTTCAGAACATTAAGACATTGAAATAAAGGAAAATAAACTAATATAAAAATATAACCATTAATAATAATAATAATAATAATATAAAAATATTACAGGAAAAAGACGATCAGTTAATGGACTTATAATTAATTAAAATGTTTTCTTGCAGGCCTATTTTATATTATGCACTTTTTTGTAACATTTGTTCATGATCAACTTCATTTGAATTCTGACAAGCACACGTAATACAGTGCGGTAGCAAAGGCCTATATACTAAATATAAAAATTCTATAATAAATAATATAATAATTTCTTAATTCAAAATAAAATATTAATGAATCCATCTCTGATAATCCTGGGTTTCTAAGGTCACACAAGTTTTAAACTGATGGCCATGAGAAAAATGTGTCATTCCTTAAACATAAGAAGTCGTGGCCACGAGAAATAGATGTGGTTCCCTTAACACAGCATCTAGAGACCACGACATAAGGATGTTGTTACCTCGACAAAATGATCAAAATGATGACATAATATCACCTTCCCACGAGTTAATATGATGTTCCCTCAGATTAATATCTCGTGGCCGTGACATACTACCACGTTCCCACGAGTTATTATTTCATAGCCACAGCAAAATTAAGTGAACCGAACATGTCACCTCATGCGCACCGTGTAAAAGATCTCAGAGCTGTTCAAATAAAAGTCCTGCTTGTGACATCTAATAACCAAAAAATGAACGATTTTCACCCAGCGCCATAATTAAACAATGCCAAACATCAGCCAATAAACTCAGTCAACCACTAAGAGCCTCTGGTAGTAACCGTGGCGTTTCATTAGAGCTGGAAGCAGCCTGAGCGTCTCAGCCGAGACACTGAGCTGATTTACTGCTGTCAGGAAGAGCGACCCACCAAACCACGAGCTGCGAGCTGCTGAGGTGTTCAGGAGAAACTGTCTCGCACACAGCAGCAGAAAACACACTCACAACCACAAAGTCAAAACCCCTCGTAAAACCATGTTCAATTATAAAATCTTACTTAATTCATAATGTAATAAAAAACAGGTAAAATAGTATTAATGTGAAACATTACTACAATTCAAAACAACACCTATTAAAGTTATTTTTATTATGTAATTTATTCCTGTGATGGCAAAGCAAATGGTATAATCATTGTAATAATCTGATTTGGTAATCAATAAATATTTCTTAAAAGTTTGAGGAAATTAACATTTTTATGTTTATGTTTGTGTATATATATATATACATATATACATATATATATATATACATATATACATATATATATATATAATTTTTTTTTTTTTTTTTTTTTTTTTAGTGTGCGTGTATTTACTTACAGCAAGTTAAAGTTTATGCATTTAGCAGACGCTTTTATCCAGAGCGACTTACATTGTATTCAGGCTAACAATTTCTCCTAACATGTGGACCCTGGGATTCAAACCCCCCAACCTTGCGCTTGCTAATGCAATGTGCTACTACTTAAGCTACAGGAACAGTATGCATTATGTGTACAGCTAACTAAAAAAACTGCTGTTAAGAAAAGGCTAAAATGCATGTCTCCACCACAAACTTGAGGATGTGGTCAAATATTCAGTTCTGTATGGTGAAGATCTGCTGAAATGTCACACATAAAAAAAAAATAAAAAAAAGTTAAAAAAGTTGTAAATGTATAGTTCTTCTCAGTGAGCGGGAATGATACACTACTCTGAGAATTAACTGAAAATGAAACCCAGAGAGTATTTATTAAAACGAGAAGTTAAAAAAGCTATGAAACAGCTTCTAAGAGAAGTCTGTCGACTACTACTGTGTGCTTTTATGACTGTGAGTGATACACACGGAGCTCATTTAATAATTCAGTAGAAAAATGTGCTAAAGAAACGTAATACTGACTGACTGGAGGAGAAGAGGGGCTGAGAGAGTAAAATCATTTCATAACGTCAGGCAGCAGGCATGTCACACACACAGTCAGATTACAGACAGCAAACAGCCGCCTGGGAAAGCTCACACAGCTCCAAATGTCACAGGACAGAACAACACAATGTAGCGACCCTTCACAGTTGCCCAGAGTTTATGATACATTGTAGCATCCGTTCAATTTTAGAACTCTTGACACATTGTACCAACCCTTCACACAGACTCTCAGAAAAAAAAGGTACAAAACTGTCAAATGTACTAATATGTACAGTACACTTTAGATTCTAATATGTACTTTTAAAGTACTAACATGTTGCACTTATAAAATACTGTACTTTTTAGATTTTTTACTTTGGATCCCAGAGCGTATAGATACAATGTGGCAATATATTGGCCTGATTAAACTCTCAAATCCCACCCTGGACATAACCTCCAAGTAAGTGATAATTATGATCAGACATATGAAATATACTCACTGTCGCTCTAAGGTTTCTTGACAGCTCTTCTTAGCTTTCTGCATGAAATGCATCATGAAATATCCTGATTATGTTAAATACTTCCATGCATATTAATGGGGCTCCCATACGCATTCTAAATATGCAATATCTCCAGATCAACATGCAATATAATTTAAATATATGAATAAGTGTTCATATTTTAATCTTTAATTCAATAGTCACTATAACAGCTCATTGATAAAAGCATTTCAATGCAGCCACCCACTATTCTGCCAAACAGCATATAAAAAGCATGCAACAGCCTCAGATTTAACACCTGCATGCTCATTTTTATAAGCGACTGTATGCACATAAATATTCACTGTAATATGCACAGTGGTGGGTGTATTTAAATGCAACTGTCCTCTAATGTTTCCTGACAGCTCCTCTGAGCTTTCTGCATGAAATGCATCAGAGGGGCCACGAAACATGCAAGATCCTCAAAATTAACCCCTGACGACTTATATTTATGAACACACACGACAGCTAAAATAAAAATAAACAGTAGTGGGAGTATTTGAATGCAACTCCCTCGGATGTGTCCTGACAGCTATTTAGTGCATCTTGCGCGAGATGCAACGAGTTCAAACGTGCCAAAAGCATATGCATATAGTAAATATGTAAACATTTACTTTAACATGCATGACAACACAGAATTTAAATGCAACACGCCTTAAGGATTCCCCACAGATACTCAATGCATTTCTGAAGCCAAAAAGCAGCATTCTCAAAATGATCACCAGATTGCTGTTCAGCATACACTTAAATAGTAGTCGGAGTATTCGAACACAACTCCCTCCAATGTTTCCTGACAACTGCTCTGGGCGTTTGCATATGAATTAACATTCAAGAAATGTTTGATATCGACACAAGACACTCGGGTTACGCACAAACAAACCCCAGCAGAGAAAGCAAATCTTACTTTCCAAGTTCTTCATACAGCTGGAACTCGTCGGTGAAGCGCGTGCAAGTTGTCGTTGCCATTTCTCAGCCTTCAGCGTTCGCGGCAATATCCGAGCTGTGTGTCCAGCACCACGATTATTCTGCTGTGCCTTCGATTTGCGGGATTTTTTAGGACAAAATTTAAAACTGAGTCCAGATTAAAGCGAGGGAGAGGTTTGCCGACGAGCTGACACGACTGCTTTACCGACCTCTCACCGAATGCACCGCGTTCAGCTGCAGTGCACTTGTTTTCCGCTGCGCGAGAGACGCACGCTGAGTCACCGCTGGAGGGCGCCATGGAGCTTCTGTTAATGTTGGTTACACCTGCAACATCTTTCCGTTTCACAGGTGTAAAGCGAGGTGAACTCATCGTGAACCTACAAACACATAAGAAATCAACTTTGTTCAATTTAACTGACCAAATATTTTATTAAATTGCCTATTATGTGTGACACACAAACACACACAAAAGTGAAAACTTATATAAATGAATACCTACAATAACATTAATTTTTCATCAGGCCATTTATATGTCCTGGTGTCCTCTTCAGAAGACCTGTAAGAAAATTATGCCCTGCTTTGTAACAAAAAGTCATAATCATAGTCATAATTTAAACCTGTAACATTTTTCTGATATATTTATGACAAACAATTGGAAAATTAGCCAAATTTAAATGATAATTACAAAACATTATCATATTTCCATTTGAGTACAACATTTGATCATTCTGTCATTATCAGTCATATTTAAAGACCAAGGGGAGGCATTGTTTATGATCAAACCTCCAAACATTTGATATCTTTAAAAAGCCCTGAATATGTGGTTTCAGAGAAATTCACTCAAATATAAAATCCTCTACAGAGGACACAAGTCTATGCCTGGCACTCTTGGTAAATATGAGCAAAGAAGACTCTGAAAATAAATCTGTATGGTTAATCCTTTTGATCTTTCATTACAAAAATCTAACATTTCTTATGAATAATTATCCAAAGTATATCCCATTCATATTTACAGATTTAGTGCACCAGGGTGACTAGAAACATGAAAAATAAAAACAAAAAAGCATCACCACAAGATGTTTGGGAGTTTTTGAAGAAAAATCCTCTGCTCTCATCCAAAAATTAACTATAACATGTTCAGTTTCCAGACACTACTGGAACTTCATACTGGGTTTTATGGTCAAGTGAAGTTAAAAAAGAGAGCTTTTTGGCACACAAGAGATAGGTACCCACAGTTAAAAATACTGCTAGATCTTTAATCTTGTGAACCTATTTTTCTGCCAAAGGTCCTGAACATCTTGCTGGGATAAATGGCATCACGGATTCTAACCAATACAGCATATACCAGCAGATTAATATATATATATATATATATATATATATATATATATATATATATATATATATATATATATATATAGTACAGACCAAAAGTTTGGACTCACCTTCTCATTCAAAGAGTTTTCTTTATTTTCATGACTATGAAAATTGTAGAGTCACACTGAAGGCATCAAGGGCTATTTGAGCAAGAAGGAGAGTAATGGGGTGATGCTCCAGATGACCTGGCCTCCACAGTCACGGACCTGAACCCAATTGAGATGGTTTAGGGTGAGCTGGACCGCAGACAGGAGGCAAAAGGCCCAATAAGTGCTAAGCATCTCTCGGGGAACTCCTTCAAGACTGTTGGAAGACCATTTCAGGTGACTACCTCTTGAAGCTCATCAAGAGAATGACAAGAGTGTGCAAAGCAGGAATCAAAGCAAAATAATTACCTAGAATATGACATTTTCAGTTGTTTCACACTTTTTTGTTATGTATATAATTCCACATGTGCTAATTCATAGTTTTGATGCCTTCAGTGTGAATCTACAATTTTCATAGTCATGAAAATAAAGAAAACTCTTTAAATGAGAAGGTGTTTCCAAACCTTTGGTATGTACTGTATATATATCATCCAAAACGATCATCAAAATCAACACAAAAATAGGTCAATGAGCACAAAATGAAAGTTCTGACCTGATCCCTATAGAAAATTTGTGGAGTGAACTAAAGAGCAGACCAACATTTTGGGGTTTAATTATTTTAATAAACTTATTTTTTACGAAAGGGTTAGCCTGAAAAGTGTGTTTGCACCAGTATTTTGTTATCCAATACAGTGTGACAGCAATATAAAAAAAATCAATAAAAAAAAAAATACATTTGCAAAAGGTTTTTATTTGATTCAGGCACAAAAATCTGATGTAAATGATTGAGACAAGTGAAAGAGGATTTTTTTCTCCTGTGTGAACTCCAGCAATCTGCTTAAATAAATATCTGATGGAACCTTGTTTCACCGTTGCTATTGCAGATCACTGAGACAGAATGAATACTAACAAACAGTAAGTCCTGAATACAGTCAGTAACTGAGCAAATGTAAGATCACAGACACGAGGCCAAAGAAAACCTCAGTCAACTCATAAAACATTTAAAATTATAAATGATCATCAGCATATTTTGCATGCCAAGCAATAATTAAACATGAGACAACAATCGGTGTCAGCGAATCAGTTATATTGGCATGAGATGTGCAGAGCAAACACTGTTGATGTTCATTTTGTAGAACCGCAAGAAACCGACACCATTACTGTACTTCAATGTGTGTGTGTGTGTGTGTGTGTGTGTGTAACAGTGCTGACTCTACATCTGGCACGGACATGTGACCTCAAAACTGGACAGCGCTGGGTGGGATGTTGAACATGGAGGGGTCAAACTCTTGGCCTTTAAATGGAGATCCTTCAGCATTCCAGCCCGTCTTCAGCATCTCATGGACTTTCTAAAAAAAACCAAGGAAAACATTTTTCAACACAATATCCAGATAGTTTCTCACGCAAACAAGTGCCACAGCTTTAAAAGGAATTATTCACACAAAATGAAAATTCGATGAGAGTATTCACCTTCAGGCCATCCAAGATGTAGATGAGTTTGTTTCTTCATCAGAACAGACTTGGAGAAATGTATGAGAAATGCATTGCATCACTTGCTCAGCAATGGATCATTTGCAGTGAATGGGTGCCGTTGAATGAGAGTCCAAACAGCTGATAAAAACATCACAATAATCCACATGAATCCAGTCCATCAATTAATGTCTTGTGAAGTGAAAAACTGCAGTTTGTAAAAAAAGGATTCAATCATTACAACTTATTAAGACATGGTTAATTAACTTTACATGGTTAATTATCCATAATGATGCTTCCTCCAGTTTAAAAAAAAATGTATATCAAAATCCAGGTCTGTTTTTTTGTAAACCATGCTTGATCTGTGCATATTTCTCTCCTGATTCAGACGAGTAAATGTTTTTACATGAGAAATCAATATAATGTGTTGAAGACAAGTGAAAACCAGAAGCAATGGTTTTAAGGTAAAAATATCTTGATGGACTTGTTTCTTACAAACTTGCATCTTTTTGCTTCACAAGATATTAACTGATGGAGTGGATTAATTGTGCTCAGCTGTTTGGACTTTTGTTCTGACGGCACCCATTCACTGCAGAGCATCCATTGGTGAGCGAGGGATGTAATGCTACATTTCTCCAAATCTGATCTGATGAAGAAATAAACTCATCCATTTCTCGGAAAGCCTAAGGGTGAGTACATTTTTAGCAGTTTTCATTTCTGTATGAACTATTCTAACTATTCCAGAGCAGTAATGAAGCAACATAGAAAATAACAATTTCCACGGTTTGCTCACGATCTCATGGCTCTGTGGTTTCCCCTGGAGTTTCTGGTGGTAATCAAATGACAGACGGTCCAGAACAGCATGCTCCTCTTCATCTACAGTTGCCATAGAGCGTTCCCGGTTGATCTGGTTCACATCGATCTCAGTCTCGCCCTTCAACACGGCGCTCCACCAAACCTCCCCGATTTTACTGAGAGACAGCTGGAGGAAAAGTCCAAATGACCATCATGACCGTCTACAACTCCTGTATCCAGCTTACACTGCCTCAAATTATTCAAATAATAATAACATTCCAGTATCTAAAGACAGAATACAGTGTATACAGGAAACTATTTAATGACAGCAAATAAGATGTAAACAAAACAGGGTTGCTATTGGGTTTCTGCAGGTGTTAAGAAGCCAAATTTAACACATTTTTAAGATCACTTAATATGAAATATAAAGCGATGTCTTGCTTTACAGTGCAAATGTCTCAAGATTAATAAATCAAGATGCATTTACCCAAGCTGCAAAATGACATGAGATAAGAAGTCTTTTCTGAGAATTTGATCAAATATTTGCCCTAAGGGGTATTAAAAATAAACCGCACAAGGAAAACTATTATACCCCTGTGACAGATTTTTTATTATTTGAAAAACTCAATTAATATTGTTCAATATCTCAGAAAAGTTTTTTTTTTCATATAAAATATTTCTTGATTTTAGGATGTTTACTTACTGTACTTGGACATGTAATGCAATGAACATTATGCCCTTTTTAAGGCTTCGATTTGTGTATACAGTAGGGGCAAATTATGACTCAAAATAGCTAATATTAGGCAGATATATCATTTCGGATGCACCATCCAATAATAATGTGTACCAGAACGCAGCGGCCAGGCTCCAGACTCCACAGGGAATTTTCTGTGTTAATTTTGTGTGTGAATTCTCCCTCCATCAGGACTCTCTGCGATCCTTCCTCGTTCAAGGCCACGCGGACCCTCCCCGACTGCAGATCCACAGACACCTGCACGCAAAGATGGAACGGAAAGCAGACTGTTATCAAATTAGCATTGCAGTAATACTTAACAGAAATGAAGTGAAGATTCTGCCAAACTGTAAGAAAGCAACACTGATCAAATCATATGGCAGCAGGTTATACACGCACCTGTCGGCCTTTAACGATATTAGGCTGCACATGCACTCGAACTTCCACATCCGTGTAATCCTGCGACCAGGTGTATTTTTCTCTAACAGCACCATTGTAACTGTCTGCGTTCGACTGAAAGCAGTCTTGTCCGCTGGAAATGTGAAAACAAACTCATTATTAGGTCCAAACATAGCACAAAAGTTTGAGGTTGGTAAGATTTTAAAATGTTTTCGAAATAACTCCCTCACAAAGGATGCATTTCTTTGATCAAAAATACAACAAAAACTGAAAGTCAAAAATGATTACCGTTTTCTATTTGAATATATTTTAAAATATTTATTTCTGTGATACAAAGCAGAATTTTCAGCATCATTACTCCAGTCTTCAGTGTCACATGATCCGTGATCATTCTGATTTGCTGCTGATGAAACATTTCGTACTATTATCAATGTTAAAAACAGCTGTGCTGACTCATATTTTTGTCAAAACTATGCTTTGTTGTTCTTTAAAACAGAAATCTTTTGTAATTTTTATAATTGTCATTTTTGATCGTACTGACCCCAAACTTTTGAACAGTAGTGTCTTTCCACATTCATGTTTTTTTGAGCAAATGCTCTAAAAGTCATGCATACATGTTGGCTTTGTTAGAATCAGAGTTTGATGGCGCTGCGGCTCCTGCTGGTTCAGCGGTGCTGCTCAGAGTCTCTCCGTGTGTCTCTGTGCTCTGTGCTGATGGAGCGAGGACAGCTGTGGGCTCTTCTGTGCTCCTCTTCTCCTCCACAGGAGCTTCAGCCTCCTGTTCTGATCGAACCTCCAGCTCCTGTACTGCAGGAGGAGTGGCTTTCTTCTCCTCTGCCAGCCTTGCTGTTCTCTCTCTGTCCTCTGCTGCAAGATTCTCAAATAACTTAAACGTCTGATGGAAGAAAATGACAGAAAATACACTTACAGTAAATTCAATAGATTCTTATAACAGCAACTATAAAGTTGCGTAATAAAATATACACACACACACACACACACATATACATATATATATATATATATATATATATATATATATATACATACACACACACACACACAGGTACTCAGCCCTCCTTGTGCAAGGTGTCAATGTTCATCTTTTGGACAACTGTCAAGTCAGCAGTCTTCCCCATGATTGTGTAGCCAACAGAACTAGACTGAGAGATCATTTAAAGGCCTTTGCTGGAGTTTTTAGTTAATTAGCTTATTAGAGTGTGGCACCAGATGTCTCTAATATTGAACCTTTTCACAATATTCATATATACATTTGTAATAAACATTTGAAATATATCAGTATGTGTGTAATGAATGAATATACACGTTTCACTTTTTGAATGGAATTAAATAAATCAACTTTTTGATGATATTCTAATTATATGACCAGCACCTGTATGCATGTATGTGTGTGTATATATATATATATATATATATATATACACATATACATACACATATGCACATATATATAACTTAAATATTTTAATTTCATTTTTTTAATTAATAAGACACTGTCACAGCAATTATAAAGTGGTATAGAATTAATAATATCAATTATTTAAATTACTTATAATAATAATTTAATTAATTATTTTGAACTAGTACCAAGACAGTAGTACCATGGTACTATTTGAAATATGCAAATATCACAGTAGCGTTACATGAATATAATAATCATTCAGTAGCTGTATGTGTGTGTGTGTGTGTGTAATCGGATGGGATAAATGCAGAGCACAAATTGCAGCTGTCACGTGACGTCACTTTCCCCCATGTTTGTCTCAGCTGATGATACTTCTTTCTATCCAGTGAGTTTAACAGATTAAAGCTAAAGTCAGTCAGTACGTTACCTTGAACACCATTTGTTCAGCCACTCCGGGCGGGAAGCCCATGCGGTCCTGTGGGCCGCTGAGGAGGCGGTAGAAGTCCGTCTTTCTGTAGAGGAACCCGAAATAAACCTGCAGGAAATTCTGAATGTTTCCAACATGCTGCAGGATCCCTAACAGCGCGTTATCATACAGCTCGGTCATTTCCACCGGTGAAGACATGGCTGAGCAGGTCAGCGGGATCAAATCTGAGTAAAAAGCGGTTTAATTTGAGGCTTGTTGTTTGAAAACAAACGTAAAGCAACAGCAGTGCAACAACTGATCCTTTAAGAGCAGCTGCACTTCCTTTTTCTTCTTCTAATGGAGTTTTATGGCGCTTCGCGAGACAACTTTTGGTGCACTACCGCCACCAACCGGCCTGTGAGTATAGGTCTCTGCAGATCAGGGTACTCGGGTAACACGGCAATGTCTCTCCTGTGCAGCAGTTGGCAGTAATGCGCTCTTGACGGCTGAGGGCCGTGTGCAGTTAATGAACAAAAACATGGCGACGTCCTTGGTCAGACAGACAAAATTGCTGTCGGTAAGATTTACTTAGATTTTTTTGCTATTCTAACTAATAACACGTTTCTAATCGAGAGCTTCTTGCATGTTTTATGTTACTGACGTAGAAGCGGTCTTATAGATATATAGATAGCTATTGGCCCTGAATATAACGTGGTATGGAAATCAGGATTTAAGTAAATGTCACTGATCAAATATTCTCTGTTTCCTAGATTGTGAGCAGCCAGTTGAATTCTGCTGCATGTTTCAGGAACATTCACTGCTCTGCAGCTTGTTTGAAGGTATGTGAAATTCAGTGTTTCAATCAGTTTAGATCTTATTTATAAACATTAACGTTACGTTCGTTTTACTCTATTAGTTTAAAATATTGTCATATTCCACCAGCGCTGTATTCGAAATATTAATTGCACGCATGCATTTTCTGTCTCTTTGATTCGTTTTGCAAAATAATGCAGCATATTAGCGCCATTTAACCAAAACACTGAAAACCAACAAACAAAATGAAAAAAAAAATGTCAAAACCCCAGAATAAATAAAAGCACATTTCTACATGTATAGCACAAACTGTTCAAAAAATATCAATATTACAGTTAAATCTGCGTACAGGATTGCAAAGCTATTATTTATAAGTTTGAAGAGTTTACGTTAAATTTTACGCTTTAAATTTCAGGAACACCGCAAGATCTGTTGGTCAAAAATTTTACTTGAATTTGTAGTTTTCAAAATTAATTCCACATCGGACCATCAACATTCATTGCAATATGTCATAGTAGTAGACAAAATCCTATTAAAACAGTGCCTGGACAAATTGAATACCATATGATGGAAGGCCAGAAACTTATTCGAATGCTTACAGTATCAGCAGAATCAGTATTTTTCATCTGCATTTTTAACCCAGACGATCTGTCTCCTCTCTAACAGAACCGTGCAGCTCGTATTCGAGTGGGTAAAGGAGACAAGTCAGTGACGTATGAGCAGGCGTATCACCCTCATCACATCGGCCACAGGAAAGGCTGGCTCTCACAACACACCAGTAAGTCACAATCTTTGTATAAAGATCCGGTTGGATTCCCAACATTACTGATTACTGACACTATAAGGGCTGGTGATCCAGTTACCTGAAGTATCTGTTAACACCCAAATACCATTCCTTAATACACTTCCTCGTCCCGCAGGTAATCTTCAGGGTGAAGATGGAGCGGCGGAGCGTGTAGTAGAGGACGTCTTCATCAGACGCTTCATGTACGGCACGTTTCATGGCTGTTTAGCGGATGAGGTGGTGATCAAACGCAGAGGAAACCTCCTGGTCATCTGTGCAGTGATGATACAGAAACTCTTACCGTCGAAATTCTACTTTCTCATTGGTTACACAGAGGAACTGCTCTCACATTTCTACAAATGTCCGGTTAAAATCGAGATGCAGACGGTAGAAGAAAAAGTCGTCTATAAATATCTCTGAGGCCATGTGTTCTGTGTTTAGAAAACTGCTATTAAAGGGAGAAGCTTAAGAAATTTTTTATTTATTTATTTGGGTAATCATTAGTAAAAAAATATCCACACAATGGTGACGTGAAGGGGTCTTAGACTGTGTGTGTTTGTAAAGATAAAAATATTTCTTTATTACTTCATGCCATGATTGGAAATTAATAGAGGTTTGATGCAAATATGAATGTGGTGCTTGGATTAGTCACCGGCTATAAAGAAGAAAATAGGTGATTGATTGAATTAATTATTTATAATAAAAAATACAATAAGGTAATTCTAATTACAAAAGGGAGAATGCCCCGGAAATAAATCCCAGGGGGTTAATATTGCTCCTTAATGGAAAAGTAAATGTATGATCCTACTTCATGCATTAGGTTTTTGTTGTTAATAAAAAATGTTTTGGTTCCCTCAAAAAGCAGTAAATTATGTATACTGCATTTTTATTTTAAATTTATTTGACATTATGTATGTTAGAAATTGACCTGAGGATTAAAATCACTTTATTTAATTCAGTCATCAATAATGGTTCATAAAAAGTTCATTATGCTCAGTTTCTTAATTTAATCAGTCTAGATGACTTTCAATCAGAACCATACATTAAAATAAATACTAGAATCCTTAAGAATGAACAGAATTTGCATTAAGTGGACACTGCAAAGTCTTTTTTTTCCCCATAAATTTATTGATTCTTCAAAATGAAACATTTTTATCATATAAAAGCACAACAATCAAAATTGGCAAATTTCCCTTAAATATCAGACCTTTCCCTTTAAATTAAAAACAATAAGATCAAAACAGGATTTCCACTGAGGCACGTGAGCATTTGCAGTTATGGATACATAAGGTTCAATTCACAGTATGAAAAATCGAAATAAAACAACCATGCATAACTGAGAATAAAGGTCAAACAGAAAAACGACTCTTAAAATGCTAGGGGTGAATGTTTTGATGCTAGTATATTTCGCAAATCATGACAAGACTTGAATTAAACATTCATTCATCATAAAAGTGCTGAAACAAATAAGGAGTAGGAAGTAAGGCAAGACTGACGACAAGTATCCTTCAGTCGAACTAGTTCAAGCCCTTAGAAACTGTTCATGTAGCTGTATGACAGCATATGAACTAGAATCACGCGGTAGATACATTCACATCTTAAGGAGGGAAGTGTGTGTGACTTCCCAGATAAGAATTCAAGGGAGAGTTCGTGCCAAATATAACATTTCTGTAAATATTTACTCACCTTAATGTCATCAGTTTCATTGTATAGTAGTAATAAGAGTGAGTAAATACTGATAGGAAAGAACTATCTCTTTAAGAATTTCGGTGGAGAGATGTGTGCAAGTCAACACCCTGATAAATCTTCATATTACTAAACTTAGCGTTCACTGCTGGAGCTGGGGTCCGGCCCGCCCTCTGGCACAGTTTTATTTGACGTTTCGACAGCTGTCGCCTGTGCAGGACTCCAGCTTGATCAGCCTTTGGTTCATGATCTGCAGAAGCGCAGGATCGACCTTCTTCACGATATTCTCCAGCTGATGGGGATCCGACGTCAGGTTGTACACCTCTACGAACGACTGAAGGGGATCACAGGGGAAATTCATAGAGGTTCATCATAAAGTCTGCTCCACAACTGCACGCCGGACTGACATGTGCTCACCTCGTTGTCTGCGAACTCGCAGTACTGCAGGTTTGCATCCTTCAGAGTCCTGACGCAGGCGTATGTGTTGTTGAAGGCGTCTTCACATACGCAGTCTGGGAAGCATTCCTAAAAATGCAAATGCATCAATGCCATAGAAAAATTTTTTGGTTCCAAAAGAATCTTTCAGTGATCAGTTTTCTTAGTGTGAGGAACATTTTGATAATCAAAATAACTTTTTTACACTATAAAGAACCTTTTGCACAATTGAAAGATTTCATGGATGTAAAAGGCTCTTCATGTAACCATCAATGGAAAGTATAGAGTATAGTAAATGATTCCTGAAACACTTACAGCTAGTCCAGGGCCAAGTTTAGGGCAGCTGGGATCTTCAGAGGAATTACCCTCCCCGGTGTATTCAATCAGAAAGAAGGGCCGTTCGGTGCCGTTACGCAACGATGGTGCCTTCATGAGAATATTAGAAGAGAAAAGACAGAGAGAAGACTTTCTTTCATTGTGACATCAGACAAAACTCATTGATTGGTAGAATTCTCATTCATGCAATCTTCATTATTCTCATTGCTGTAATGCAAAAAAGAGAAGGACACAATTTTTCTCCAAAATGAAAATTAGCATGAAAACTAAAATGCAGAAAATAGTACCTTCAGAAATCATTCTAATATGCTGATTTGCTGACATTTCTGATAATCATCACAAGTTGGAAAAGCAGTTGTTCTGCTTTATATTTTTTTGAAGAAATTGGGATACTTTGTTTAATTCAGGTTTTTTTTTTTTTTGATAAATAGACAATTCAAAACAACAGCATGTGTTAAAAAATTTAAATCTTTTCTGTACATTATAAATGTATTTTCTGTCACTTTCAATCAATGTAATGCATTCCTGCTTTAAAAAGTATTTATGTCTTTCAAATGTACTGAAGAGTAGAATGGACTGTTTTGCCACTTTGCTACAATGCATACATTAATACTACACTGAGGTAGAAAAATACATCCAAACATGTAAAACGGCATGAAAAAAAAATCTTGAATCATGACACACTCACCATCTGTGGCAGGAAAGACTGTCCGTCCATGTTGACGGTGGAGAGATTTACTCCTGCGATGTCCAGGATAGTCATAGAAAGATCTATATTCAGCACTGGAGACTAGAAGACAGACAAACAGATGTTAGCGATTATTTACAGTCATAGAACAATATATTTAGACATGTTCACTAAATCAGTCCTCTAACCTGAAGTGTTTGTTTAGGTTTGATTCCTGGACCCCGAACCAAGAGAGGGATGCGAATATCAAACTCATAAAGCTGTCTCTTGTCAATAGGCAATGAGAACTGGCCTGAAATTGAACGAAAAATAAGCTGTTATCAATTTAGGCGACAACAGGTCAATCAAACTGTGGAGACAGAGGACACACCGGTGTGATAGCCATGATCAGACGTGTAGAAGATGTATGTGTTGTTCAACTCCTTTATTGAATCCAGTTTATTAATCAGCTGCTCCACCATGTCGTCCACTGACAGAAGCGTCTGCCATCTATCAGAGATATTAAACACACATATCTCAATAGAAAGATTTATTTGATAGAAAGTTGTATGAAATCTGTATTTGTGTACCTCCTGCGGTAAGCGTTATCAAGGTACTCAATGGAGCTGTTTGGCATTGGATTTGCAGGCTGCCGTAGTAACCAATGTTTATCCTAAAATCAGAGAAACAGGATCTAATAAACCACCCTATAATAATAAAAATCCACCATAAAGTTTTTAATAAAGTTGATTAAAAAAAATTATTTATTAATTAATCTACTAAAATCTTTACCCCTATCTCAAATCAAGCCAAGTCTGTGTGACTTGAGATTGGCTTGATTTGAGAAAGGGGTAACGATCTAAATAAATGCATCCATGTTCTCACAGATTATTCGAGATCCAGCTTCACCAACAGAAAAAGTGAGTATAATAAGGTTTTTTAATGAATCTTTGCAAATCGCCTTTCCTAATAATGTTCTAATTAGCAAGTTTCACATTGAATGCAGTTAAAGTAAACAGTCCCCCAGAAAGCGGCTGGGAAGAGAGGGGCGGGGTCAGCAGAGCTCATTAACATTTAAAGGAAAATACTACAAAATGGCTTGCTCTGAAAAGAGCTGTTTTTGACTGTAAAAAGGTGTTTTTTACACTACCATTGATAAAACTATGTTACAGACTTTTCATTAAGACTCAAAAAAATCATATCAACTTGTGGAAAATGGGCATCCGATGACCCCTTTAGCACAGATAGAAAAATTCTAAGGTTTTAACTAGACACTTAGAGACATCCTTGCTCTCTTTAATCAATGAAGACCAGACTGATTTTGTTCGTGATCAATCGTTCGCTTACATGAAATGCGAAAGCATTTGATTGCGTACAGTGGACGTACCTATTTGAGGTTTTATGGTGATTTAGTCTGGAAGACGAGCTTCTATTTTGACAAATGGCATGCGTTCTCTTTCCTTTAATCTGAACGGTGGAACTAGACAGGGTTGTCCTCAGTCTTTTTGCTTTGATTCTCGAAACACTGGCAGAGACCATTGGCAACCATGCAAATGTGGTGGGTATTGACAACATATATAATAATAATAATATGTAAAATTATATATATATATATATATATATATATATATATATATATATATATATATATATATATATATATATATATATATATATATATATATATATATATATAGAAAAACTCACTGACTGGTATTTTGGCTATTTATTTATATATATATTATTTTTTTCTTTTTTTATTAGATAAAAAAATAATTTTAATCTAATTATTTTAGATTTGGTTTCTTGAAGTTTCAAATCTTGTGGAAAGCCAACCAAACTCATGGTTTACACCTGCAGTACTTCCTCATAATCTGTCAGATGTCATTAAGGATGAAACCGAGAGCTGAACCTTTCCAGGCATGTTGAAGCTGCCGTCACGTGGTGCTTTGACGTCGCTGAAGGACTGCTGATACTGAGGGGCGGCCGTCCACGGCGAGTGAGGAGACGGCGGACACAACATCATGAAAAACGGGTGATTGGGGCTCCGCTCCTCCAGGAAATGCAGCGACTGGTTTAACTAGAGAATCGACATACATGTAAAATATTTTTTTAAACCTTCAGGCAACCAAACAGCATTCACACAGCTCCAGATTTAAAGGGCTTATCAATGGAAAAACAACCATTGCGAGTGGGGTTTAATTTAGGACTAGTGTTAATCTGTTTCCGGAACACCTGCCCTCACTTAAATAATAACAGAGCAGCGGTTTGGTGACGCAAGATTGCTTCCAAGGTTTCAGATATCAAGCAGTCCAGTCATGCGTCCCACAGAAACTGCATTACACACTGCTGAGTGGACAGGCTGACGTGTGGAGGCACATTCTGACATTCAGAGTTACACAGTGGCTTCTCAGTTAGTCATGAGGCAAACAGATTGTTTCTTGTTC
Source organism: Carassius auratus (assembly GCF_003368295.1). NCBI lineage: Eukaryota > Metazoa > Chordata > Actinopteri > Cypriniformes > Cyprinidae > Carassius > Carassius auratus. Next base: position 17,084,727 of record NC_039277.1, on the reverse strand, counting down.
TAAAACAGAGATTATAACCACATTTTGTTAACTGATGAATTTCCAATGTAAAACAAGTTTAGCAGGTGATGTAGCAAATTCATTGACTGTCGCACTTAGCATGAAGTAAATGCTTGCAAAAACTGAGTGACAGTTGACGCCCCTAAAAATGAATGATTGATTTAATGTGACATGACATGCTCCAACGTAAAGTCAAATTTCTTTATTTACTATCCTAATACACATTCCCGAAGTATTAATCAGGGCTACTTATTCAAAATAAAATAAAAACAGAATGCAATGATGTGGAAGTTTAATATTTCAATATTTTATTCAGAATACAACATAGATGACATATCAAATGTTTAAACTGAGTAAATGTATCATTTTAAGGGAAAAATAAGTTGATTTTCATGGCATCAACACATCTCAAAAAAAGTTGGGACAAGGCCATGTTTACCACTGTGTGGCATCCCCTCTTCTTTTTATAACAGTCTGCAAACATCTGGGGACTGAGGAGACAAGTTGCTCAAGTTTAGGAACAGGAATGTTGTCCCATTCTTGTCTAATACAGGCTTCTAGTTGCTCAACTGTCTTAAGTCTTCTTTGTCACATCTCCCTCTATGATGCACCAAATGTTTTCTATGGGTGAAAGATCTGGACTGCAGACTGGCCATTTCAGTACCCGGATCCTTCTTCTACACAGCCATGATGTTGTAACTGATGCAGTATGTGGTCTGTCATTGTCATGTTGGAAAAGGCAAGGTCTTCTCTTAAAGAGACGGCGTTCAGCATTGATGGTGCCTTTCCAGAAGTGTAAGCTGCCCATGCCACACGCACTCAGACAACCCCATACCATCAGAGATGCAGGTATCTGAACTGAGCGCTGATAACAACTTGGGTTGTCCTTGTCCCCTTTAGTCAGGATGACATGGCGTCACAGTTATCCCAAAAGAACTTCAAGTTTTGATTCGTCTGACCACAGAACAGTTTTCCACTTTGCCACAGTCCATTTTAAATGAGCATTGGCCCAGAGAAAACGCCTGTGCTTCTGGATCATGTTTAGATATGGCTTCTTTTTTTTCTATAGAGTTTTAGCTGGCAACGGCGAATGGCACGGTGGATTGTGTTCACCGACAATGTTTTCTGGAAGTATTCCTGAGCCTATGTTGTGATTTCCGTTACAGTATCATTCCTGTGTGTGCTGCAGTGTTGTCTAAGGGCCCGAAGATCACGGGCATCCAGTATGGTTTTCCGGTCTTGACCCTTACACACAGAGATTGTTCCAGATTCTTTTAATCTTTGGATGATATTATGCACTGTAGATGATGATAACTTCAAACTCCACTATTTTTCAACGGAGTATTTGGGGAATAGGTGATCCTCTGCCCATCTTGACGTCTAAGAGACACTGCCACTCTGAGAGGCTCTTTTTATACCCAATCATGTTGCCAATGGGCTCGATGCACAAGATGGCGCTGGTGAGCTTCAGCGATGCAAGTGTATGCATACTTACTTCCGGTGTAATCAAGAGAAAAATAAAGCTGTTGTGCCCAATTTCGACCCCCTGCCGAATTATTACCCCCCTTGTTTAAATCGCTAACTGATTGCCTAATCCTAACCCCTCCCCCACACCTACTCCTAAACCTACCAATACTAGGAGGGTAATAATTCAGCAGGGGGTCCAAATTGGGCACAACACTGGAAATCCAAGATGGCAGAGATATGCAACTAGCCCAATGACCTAAAAAGTTGCAAATTGGTCCTCCAGCTGTTCCTTATATTTACATTGAACTTTTCCGGCCTCTTACTGCTACCTGTCCCAACTTTTTTGGACTGTGTAACTCTCATGAAATCCAAAATGAGCCAATATTTGGTATGACATTTCAAAATGTCTCACTTTCAACATGTGATATGTTATCTATATTCTATTGTGAATAAAATATCCGTTTATGAGATTTGTACATTTTTTTGTACAATTTGTGCATCACATTATGGAAGTAAAATTGGTTAAAAAAATTTTTTTTCAATGTTGATTCTACACTTTAAAAGCATCAAAAACTTACAACCAGGTCTGTGAGATAGTCCTTCTCATAGTTGTCTCCATGCTTTTCCTCTTTTCCATTTACAGACAGTGTGTAATTGTAATATTTAGAGTTTCCCACCTGTGGAGACAAACAAAACCAAAACACTGTTAGATCATACTACAAAATTAAATATTTCGCCTGAAACCATCAGTAAAAGATAAATTAAAATGGTTAAAAACCAGATCTGCTTTTGCAGTGCAGGTTGTAATGAGACCACATCACATGACCCTACTAAACCATGCATTCTGCAAAAAAGCCTGTCTATAGGCGACTGACATCATCGGATAAGGGAAGTAAAGGATATATTGCAGCACATACAGCTTATCCCTGGTGATCTGAAGGTAAAAGGGAATGCTGCATCTGTTCATGACTTACCAGTGCATGCCATTGGTCCCAGCCAGGAGGCACATGAGCCACACCGCCTGCATCTTTACTTCCATACTGAGAACACAGAGAGGGATTCATGAGAGCTGTGAGAGGGAAACAGTGACTGGGAGGATCTCATTAAAACCAGTCAAGAACATGCCAGTCATATTTCCCATCTACTTCAAAAATGCAATTATATATATATACACACATATACATTATATATATATATATATAAAGAAACTATATTTTGTTGATGAAATTAATGCTATTTTTAGACATTTAAAAAAAAAGTACCTTTAATCTCCCAATTTTCATTCAAATAATGCAAAAAAATTACAGAAATTACACAAATATATATATTATTTAGATTGCAAAATATTTATACATGGTAGTATTTGTTGTACTACTGCTGCTGATTGAAATAAAATTAGGAAATAAATGATTGTATTATAGTACATTTCTCATAATAATCAGAATTTAGGGGATTAAATGTATATGAAAAGATGCATTGCAACATTATTTTTTAAATGACAATTAAGCACATTTTCATCAACTAGTTGTCATTTCTTTAATGCAAATGAATATATAAAATATATATTATATTTAAATAGTGAAGTATTTATATATGATTGCATTTGTTGTACTACTGTCATGGTAATCAGAAAACACACACAAAATTCTATTCTATTCTGTTCTGTTGTATTCTTGAATTTGAAGTAAACAGAACCGGAAAGTAACTGAAAAGGAACATAAACATTAGCACTATTTCAAACTTCTCAAACCTGTTGGAATGTTGTTGGCTTAGAACACTTCAGACATTTGAAAGATTGCAAATATTTAAACATTGTACGCAAATTAAAAAAATGAACACCATGCAAATAGGTCAGTGATAATGCATGACCTGCTGACCTGATTCAGGTATTTCCCGCCATAGAAGGTTTGGTAGCGCAACTTATTGAGGTAAACCGGAAAGGCAAAGGGCTCGGCCTCCTTCTGCCACGCCGTGCTGCTGCAGTTTCCAGAAATTGAGTTATTTCGGACCAAATGATTGTGTGGATATTTACCAGTGAGGATGCTGCTGCGACTGGGACAGCACAGAGGGGTGGCAGTGAACTAAACACAACAGGAAAGGAGAAACTTGTGATATTTGGTCAGAATCATTCAGGTCTTTGATTTATGGTTGAACACTCACAGCATTGGAGAAAGTTACACCAGCATCACCGATCAGTTCTTTGGTCTTCTTCATGGGCGTCTGTGGAAAAAACAAAACAAAACAAAAGAAAAGAAAAACAATAATGTGATGGATATAGTCATCTGTTTGTCATCTGTAACGACTACAAAGTCATCAGGATGTATGATTTCACACACTGATTTTTGTCTAATGACTTGTTCCTGAAATTGATTCTTAAAACAACAGCTGCTTCAAAAAAATTAAACCGTACAATAAATGCTTCCATGTATAAATACTTTTGTTTTGAATTTAAATACACACACACACACACATGCAGAAAATGTATGCAAAATCACCTAGTACAACAAATGCTGCAATGTGTAAATACTTTTGAATTAGAATAATACATTTTTATAAATTTACATTTACATTTAGGACACGCTTTTATCCAAAGTGCCTTACAAATGAGGAAAACAGAAGCAATCAAAACCAACAAAAGAGCAATAATATGAAAGTGCTGTGAAAAAGCAACAGTTAGCCTGATGCAGTACATAGCAATGTAGTTTTTTTTTTTTTTTTATAAATAAAGAAAAACGAAGATAGAATAGAAAAAGAATAGAGAATGCTAGTGTCAGCATGATACATATTTAACATAATTTACTAGATTTTTGCATCAGAATGAGAATTAGGAAATTAAATGTGCTTGATTTTCAGGATAAAATGTAAACAAGAAATCCTATAATAGCCTTCATAGCCTTGCATCAACTATATAATTTCATAAATATGTTCTGTTTGAATTAGAGGTGAAAATATATACATACATAGTACTAGTGTGTGTGTGTGTGTGTTTGTGTATGGACAATAAAATATCAACATTATGGTGCATACATTTTAGTATCTAAAACCATCTGAAACCACTGTATTAAGTTGTGCAAACGTGATACTGGTGCAAGAAAATAAAAAAGTATTTGTAGTCTAACTTTGTACACTTACCATTCCCCCCATCTCCACATCCTGGTCGTCGGTGAGAATGAGGATGATGTTGCTCAGTTTGACGCCTTCTGAACACCTGAGCGTACAGGTGAGGAGCGCGGCGAGTACACAGGACACGATCCGCGCGCTGGACCTCCACTGACCGACCCGCGCGCTCGCCATGAGACCAACACCAGACCGAACCCGAGGTCTGGAAGCCTGGGAACACAGAGTCAAGCAGCCGATGGTGGAGAACTGCAGCGCACACGATGAGATGAACTGAGAAAGTTTAAGGAAGTGAGACACTGAGTGTGTCATATGACTGCAGCCTGATCTAACACCTGATGCGTTCACAGAGTCACAGTTCATTATGAAGTAATAACATAAAAAAAAAGTTTGCTCTTTTTACTTTTTACAACATGTTCTGTGTAGTTTTTACTGTTTTAAAATGTTAAATTACTGTTTATAGCTCTGACAATAAAAATCTTCCACAATACATCTTCTTTATATATATATATATATATATATATATAATATTTTTAAAATATGAATTAAAGTATGATTTATATGCTGTACAAAATTACATATATTTCTATCATTTTCATTTATTCACGTATGTACTTAAAATTCAAGAGACATATAGAACAAAAATGACATCTCAAATGAACAAAATAAAAGTTTAACAAACATGACCATGTGCAAAGTCACATCCCCTCCCACTGTGTGTTATTGTTTTACAATCACATATGGCTTTATGCTATTGTAAATGCATTTGAAGATCAAAAAAATCTTCCCTTTCTCTCTTTTTATTTTATTTATTTTATTATATAACTACTGTTACGATATATAATTAAGTTAATATAGCCTAGACAGTAAAAGAAATGCAGCACGTCTGCACCTAGTCGGAACACTTTAAGGGTGCACCAAAGCTTTCTCAACATGTGCATCACTCAAAATCAAGGGGCAAGGAACTCGACCGGAAGTTGAAGTCGGGTGGGGGCTGCCATCTTTTAGCAGAACTTCACTTGCGTTAGCATTCCCATTGACTCCCATTCATTTTGGCGTCACTTTGACAGCGAATAACTTTACATCTGAGGCGTTTAAAGACTCTGTTTGTCCATTATTTATTTCTAAAGATACACGACAATGTATAAAGGGCTCCATTACCTTCTATGTTACATTATGGCCCCGTATAAACAGTTTTTGTAAAAAATAGGCTAACGATTGCGTCATAACCACTCGGCTCTCTGTCGCATTACCGTACAGACAGGTGGAGAAGCACGCAGGCAATTAACTTAATATGGCGTACTGGCGTTACATTTTAAAATACTATACAAAATAATTAATCAGAATACTTACTCCTGCTCACTCACGACAAAGAACTCCCGCCTCAAGCTCACTGTCTCTGCAAGATTAACGATGGCAGTTTTCACGCACAGCCACTTAGAAGATTTACATCTGTCAGACAGGTTGCTGACGTCGTCAAGCTTCGTTTGAGTCTGCGCGTCAGAAACGGAAGTGCTAAAAAACGCTAAAACTGGGCTTCATTTGTCTCAATTGAGTTCCAATGGGGTCGCTGTGTCCATTTCTTTTACTGTCTATGCTCAAAATAGATCCCCCTGGGTACAATCAGATGAGATAATAGGCCTGTCTGTCGATAGGCGGCGCCTGTGGCCCAAAAAACTGGACTCTCGTTTTAGTCACATTCATATATGAAGATGCCTTACGTTTTCGCAGACGTTTGTTTACTACGCCATTAACGTTTAAATATATTCATTAAACTTTCCTTATACTTTAATTTAATAATTATACTGATAAGCTTAATTTATTTATGGTTATTTTTCCATTAAAAACACGAAGTTAAGAGTTAAAACTGAATACTTATTATCTATTACCCACGATGACTGCTAAGAGACAACTTGTGTTCCACAATAATTGATGTTCTATTTACGTATTTTATTTCTGTGACACACACGTGACAGTCTATGGTCTGGTGGAAGAAGTGTTGCCAAGTTGCTAAGAAATTGGGCTACTTGTAGTCAAGAGTTGAAAAAGTGACTTCAATAAAGCAATATTTAGTCCATGGAATTTTAATTTTTACTAGAGGAACCCAGACAAAACAATGTATTTTACCTCCGGAACGTGATTGGGCTAGGTTTGGCCTAGTTTTGACTTAAAGGGGTCATATGATGCTTTGATGTTTTTTTTATTTTGTGTATTTGGTGTAACAGAATTTGTTGACATGATTTAATGTTCAAAAAACACATTATTTTTAAAATACTGTACATTATTGTAGGTCCTCTATGCCCCACCTCTCGTTTTCTACAAAGTCCCTCCTTCCAACAAGCGCAGTCTGTTCTGATTTGACAGCTGAACCCGTGCATTGTGATTGACTGAACACCGCAAGCACTCCTTCAAGCCCAAAAGGGGAATAAATGTGCGTGACAGACACAGCGATGAAGCTTGTATGTGTTTGCAGTACACAAGCCACTGTCGGTTAAAAGCCCAATCACACGGGCGTCGGGGTCAATGCCTCTTATTTACTTTGAATGGAGTAACTTCAAGCGTTGGTGATATGAATTGTCTGTCCGTCACGTCATGTTGGGTCCATTGATCACGGCAGAAGTTGAAAACTTTTCAACTTTTCAAGCGCCAATGCAGGTGTCCTCCAATCAGATCGCCTTATGCAAATTTCCTAGCACAGATGCTATGCAATCGCGTTGCAACACCAGAAAACTGCGCATTTGAACAGTCAATAGCAAATACTTAAACTAATAACAAAACATTCTTACAATAGCTGATTCGGAAACTCCAGATTGTTGTAACAAAGTCAGAATTACCTCCTCTTCTAGGTTCACGAAACAGTTGTCCATAAAATGCGTTGCTGTTCTGTTGTAAGTAATCTTAAAGATTTCTAAATTTCTACTTACAGAAGGCCTTTTGCCTTCACCTAGATACACACACTATCTCCCTGACATGACTGCTTCAACACTAACTGCGTTACTGAAACCACGCCTTCTTTCTTTGCATGAACATTTGGGCGACATTACACAAATATTTCCACATAGTGATGTAGACATGTGGGGGGCGTGGCAGATTCTTTGATTAAGAAAATATCTTTGGTTTTGAGACTTTAGTCTTCGCAACTTCAGGGATCTTATCTATGCACAATTAGCTTGTAACACTGCAAAGAGAAAGGAAAACTTGAAATCGCATCATGTGACTCCTTTAAAAACCTGGCAAACCTGCGTGCAAGTGCAGAAAATAACACGAGGGGTCTGATCTGATCTACCAAGGACTAAAGGCGAAGGGATTTAGGATCTACTCTGTGGTGGGGTGATGAAGGTTATGTGATTTATGGCAGGCGGAGGATCGAGAAGGGTTTATTCTAGACTATGATCCCATTAAAACACTGGAAAGCCTCTCTGCCTGTAAACCAACAGAATGACACCTGTACATTTCTTAATGTTTCTATATTCATCTTGGAGAGCAAGATGGAAACATCTAGAAGAGCATTTCTTACATGATTAGGACAGGATCTCTTATTAAAGAAACCTACAGGTACAAACCATCATCACTTTACTATGGTATTTACCACAGTGCTTTTTTTGTAGGGGTACAAATTATGGACTATTTCTGTTTGTTTTTCTCTTACAGTTCCTCCATCACACGTTCTGTCAGAAACCCAAAGTGAAGATGAATTCCAGGCCTGGTTTGACAACCAAACTGGACGAGACGCCTCCAGTTCTGACCATTTGTCCCTGACTGGGTGACCAAACGCAGAGGGTTATAAAAGTGATGCTCAAGCTCTGTTATCTTCTCAAGAATACAAGTTATCTAGATATATCTGTTAAGAAGGTTATTTCACCTTTTTAGAAGATTTTAGAAGATGGATCATCAAGAGAAGTAGAGTCAACACGACAATCAGTAATATCAGGCCATGAAGGTAAATAACTCAGAAGGCAGTGTAAATGATATGAAAAAGCTGATTTGTCAGCTTTAGTTTGTGAAGTATAAAATAATATCTTCAGTCGAACTGTGCCCAGCAAGCAGGTACTGCATTTCAGCGTTGAAAATTGTTATTTAGTTATTTGTATTTATATTCATAAAAAAAAAACTAACTGATTCATCATTTAATGTGTGTATGTGTGTGTGTGTGTGTGTGTTAAATCATTTTATATACATTAAAAAATACATAATTGTTTTTTTTTCCATTGGTTACTTACTGGCAATTCAGCTTATTATATATAAAAATGTTTTAAAATACAAATGTCCATCACCGAGCCTTATATTTTAGTGCCCAGTTATTATCATATTTCATATGTAAATATTTATAGGATATGATGTAAAAGAGACTTCAATTGTTTTGCTAACATCAGATATCGGCTACTTTTGTTGTCAGTATTTGATCAGTTTCCGCTTTATATTTATATGCAGTTCCAGGTTTTAATATGTGGTTCTCTGTAAATGATGTGTATAATAATAAGAAACAGTGATTGTCTTTTATCAGATACTTCTAGATGTTCTTAAGTTGTTTGTCTCTTTGAAACTTTGAAAGTTTTATTTTATAATTATATTTAGAGATAAACTTAATTAAAACTCAAAATGTGTTTCTTTCATTTCATGATAGTGCTGCAGTAATAAGACTTTGTCTTTGGATAAATGACCACGGGTGGCTTCCATGTCAAATCTGCTCCATATATTTCACTGGCACATATTGATTTGACTTACATTTTTGAGAGAGGAAATGTAGTTGTTTTGAAGCAAGTTGTGAGACTGTCTCCAGTATCTAAACAGACGTCTCTGTCTCTGCAGGAGATCATTCAAGTATGATTTCACCTCTGTCTCTCTCCTTTCATTCAGTGTTAACGGCAGCACTGTTTATATAGCCTTTACAAAATAATCGACTGTGCCGTTATACAATAATTCTGTGATTTTGCCTGTGTATGATGCAGTTATATATGTTACAATGGACCACAAAACCAGTCATAAGGGTCAGTTTCTTCAAATTGAGATTTAAACATCATTTGAAAGCTTTCCATTAGTAATTGGTGTATGGTTTGTTAGGTTACAACGATGTGAAAATCTGGAAAATGAGGGTGCAAAAAAATCCCCAAAAAGGTAGCACATAGAGTAAATTCAAATGAATAATTTGCTTATTTAAAACAACAAATAACAATATAAAGATTACTTGGTTTTGAGTCAGTTTATAGTTTTTATTGCAACTGGTGATGAAGTTAAGTTTTCTGACCTGTATTTATTTCTTTATTAATACAAGTTCTTTGTTATTACCACTTTTTGCTAAAGAATGAAGAATTAAAGTATGCAGTATGACTTTTTAGTCAGGGCACTAATATGGTAATACCATATAAAAACAATTAAAATAAAAATAACATTTAATGAATTAAACCTCAAAGTTAGATTTTTTAACACTACAATAACGTCTTAAATGTTTTATTTACAACTGTGTACATTCTTTATCAGACCCTAGAGCACAGAGTAAATATTATATTTCATGAATATGACAATCGTTCAGATACATTACTATTTGAAATGGCCAAAGTACCACAGAAAGTATTTTTAATTAATTCAAAAATACTAACAATATTTTGAGTCTTCTCTCATAGTCTTTTTATGATATTCTGCCACAGAAGTCAGTCATTCACTAATGGACAGTGTGAAACATTATATTGTTTTATCTCCAGTTTGCAGCCTTTTTAAAAACCATGTCTTTAGTTTTGACAGGACATCAATGGTGGCATCTCATTTGATCTACCTTTAAATTGTATTTTGATGCAGTTTGAACCCAGACACCTTCTGCTAACAACATAATTGACCTCTAAATGTCATTTTAACTTCAAAGAGCACGTCTATGTTCACACCTCATGTCAGCCTTTACAGTACTCTTAACAGGAAAAGGAAAGGCCCAAATGCAGTGTTCCCTCCTCCCTCATCTTTCTCCACAAGGACACTTCTTTTAGTCAAGTGTCCATGATCTGAAAGCATTCACAAACATGCTGATCTGGCCCCGGCTCCTTAATGATGAGCGTCGTAAGAGACGGGGTGGGTGGGTTTCGGCAGTTATGCTCAATGGGGATTAATGCCCCCTTCACACTTCCCCTCCCCAGTTCCAGGTGTGAAACAAAAGTACTCTGGATCGTCCCGGGACACCTCTGGCCTCAGCTCTAGAGACAGGGCTCCAGGGCTCGAGTTCCCACCGTGATAGCAGACTGGTTTTTCCGTCCGGGCCGGTTCCTCGGGTTGTTCTTTGAGCTTGATTCCTCTGATTGGAATAAATGAGGGATTACTGGATGTGTTGCAATCAAATTGATGGGATTAACCAGATTAGTGACTTTCATGGACATTCCCTGCATAAAAATAACAAAAGACAAGAACACGCAGGAAGATTTACCAGAGGCTGTATTATAATTTAAGTGCTAATGCAACAATTGACACCTCAAATGTAGAAATTAACACAATCTGTGCACACAAAAAAGAATAGCAAGGTACTAAGGAGTACATAATGGGTCGCAGGTCGTTTTGGGCTATACAGTTGCAATATGCAATTTTAATTTCAGATTTTACATTTTGATTTCATTTTTAAACATATAATAATATTTTGTATTTAAGTTTGTAAACCAAAAACACTTTTGATTTAAAATGAGAAAATATCATATATTTAACTTTTCATTTTATTTTACCAGCATAAAGTTGAAACTAAAGAATTAAAAATAATTTATGTTGCTTGAAATAAAATAAACATTAGCTTAAAATAATTTAGTAAAATATAGTAAATTTGAAGTACTAAAATAATAAAAAATATTTAAAATATTTAAAAAAAAAATTATAAAAACTGATTTAATGTTAGATTTTAAGGACATTTTAATTTTAATTCAAATTATAGTTTTTTAAATGTATATATTAATATATGAGAATAACATACAAACACACACACATGTGTATGTATATATATTTATATATATATATACACACACACACAAAACTAAAATCATAATCATTGCTTGAAATGAAATATAATAATAGAACTTCAAATACAATAAAATATAAAAAAACTAAATAAATTAAATAAAAACCTTTAAATATACATTTTGTTTGAATATCAGTATGTTGATGTTGTGTTTATTTTGTGTTGGTGTGATGCTGGTTTCGCTCAGCTGGCTGTGTGTGTTCAGCCTCTGCAGCACTGAGAGAGAGACAATGAGAGAGAAACATGAGCAATCAATACAGAGCAGCAAACAGCCCTATTAGAGATGAAAGAGGCTCAATAAGAACAATCAAAGGCCGTCTCTGCTGGGGGCCATTACTCTGAGAGACTGCCGTCTGTAGCAGCGGCTCAGCATAAACAGACATCTCAAACCCACCAGCATCAGCCCGTATCACACTGATGAGGACAGATATGCTTCACTGGACTCATGATCACACATAACAAGACAACAAAATCATTTCATCTGTTTCTAATGATCGAAACATTTCAAGCAATAAAAATAAACTCTCAAAGATTCTGCTTCCAAAATCAGACTGATACAAACTTATAAGTAAATAAATCAATATATCTGATGTTTTATATCTATATTATTAAAGGATGGGTCGCAGAAATCACCTGCATTGCTATATCTTGTAAACAAATAAAAGCCTCTAATTAAAAAAATAAAACTTTTATTTATATTTTCTTAGTTTGACATAAGTTTTAAAGAAATTATTTATACTGATATTTTTAAACAACGAAAAGCCCCTAAATGAATAAATAACAGTACATTTATTCTGTATTATATCTGATTTTAAATTTTGCATAATAATTTAAATGATTATTTAGGCAAGTTGCACTGCTAAAACCATCAAAACCAACCATTTTTAAACAATTAGAAATAAATAAATAATAGTCAATAACAACTGCTTTATTTTATATTTGATTACTTTTACATGAAATGAATGTCAGTGTTTTACTATAAGGGGATGGGCTGCTGAAATCATCTGTTAGCATCTTGGTATCTTATTAGTTTTAAAGAAATTTCAGTTTTATGCTGAAATCATCTACATTGCTATCTTTTAAACAATTAAAAGCCTATGAATAATAAACCAACAAACAATCAAACGTTTACCACTATGTTATACATAACTTAATGTGACACGTGACTTTTAAAAAACGTTCTTGCTGCTACATTAAATGCTCCTCAGATGAGTGTTTTGATTCTGGGTTCTTTAAAGTTCACAGTTATATTGATGATTTTCTATTAAAAAAAAAAAAAAAAACATCTATATGCTGAATGCTGCTCTCATGTCAGGAACGTTATTACAGAAGAGTCTCTCTCTCTCTTACTGTAATCTGTGCTTTAATGATAGTGTGAGTGAGATGAGAAGTGGACCTGCCGTCTCCAACCCCTCCCGTCTGTCATCCATAAAAACAGGCTCCTGTCTGATTCCTCTCCGCTGACACGCACATCAAAGTCAGGCCCCGGTTTATCACATATCAGGGCCCGGGGACAGCGGAAACGAGACGGGGACGGTCCTCTAACACCAAACCTTATTGGAATATAGAAACCTGCAATGCAATTACAGACAGATCAGTGACAGATAAGAGATGAATGAGATCGGCCTTTCACTGAAAGAGAGAGACAGATAGAAAATAAGATACGGTGAGAGAGTGTAAACAAATGATCTGCTCTTTGAACCTTTAAATGGGCCGAAGAGGGAAGAATATATGCAGATTCAGCTGTCTGAATGATTTTACTCTCATTATTTGATTGTTTGAGAAGACGAATAAACTAATTATATAACACCACCCCCCATGATTAATACTTTGAAAGTAACTGAAAATGAGCTTCTTCCGATCAATCTGTGTAATAAAATAAATAATAATAAAATAAAATAAATAAATAAATGTTACAGTATACATATAAAAATGGATTTTTTTGACAACATTATGCATATTTAAAAAAAAGTGAATTACGCTATGTATAATATTGATTATGATGATTTTTCATATTTAATATGGTTGTGATCTCATGTTTAAAAGTCATTATTGGCCATCCTAAGAACAAAAACACTTTATTTTGTCATTTAAGAAAAACGAGTGTATGAAAAAAGCAAACAACCCAAGAACTACACAAATAAAAAAGGAAGCAAAAAAACTATCCAACAAAACAATAAATAATTGACTGACAGACAGACAGACAGACAGACAGACAGACAGATAGATAGATAGATAGATAGATAGATAGACAGATAGACAGACAGACAGATAGATTGATAGACAGAATAAGAAGACATTAAATCTATCTAGTTTACAGGTGATAAATGTATGTGTAAGTCCTCCCTTGGCGCCTTCTTTCTGTTGTTTCTCTTCAATGCACCCAAATGGGATCAAACCCTTCAGATCCTTTAGAAACAATAATGAGACAATCTGAGGCTGTTTTATTTGCTTGTGTGATAATCAAAAGTGTCTGGCAGGCTTTGAAATCATGTATTCTTCAATAGTGGGACTGATCAAGTTAATCTCAAGCAAGCCGTTGATAAACCAGATCAGCTTTATGTGTAATAATGCCGTTTGAGGGGGGGCAACAGATCCAAGGGCCAGCAGTTATCTCTGTCAGTAGTTGGGTCTCTGCAGACTACTGTCTCCATACTTGTGTAGTGTTTCTAAAACAGCCCATTAACCTCTACCTGTCACTTTAAAAGAGCCGCCTGCTTTGATACGATGCTGGCTGAAAGAGGCATAAACAAGAGCTCAATTACCCACGTTTGCAGCCACTCACGGGAACGTTATGTGTCTATGAGAGAGACATTTTCACAAAAGGACAGATCTGCAGCTTTGTTCTACTGGAATCAGAGAAACTGACAAGATTTTTCATAAAAAAATGGATAAACAGTATTTAAAAAAAAAAAAAAAATCTAAAGACACTTTGGAAAAAAGACCAGGAAACATTCATGGTTTATTTTCTAAATTATTTTTTTTTACTGATTTTAGTAATCAGTAAAAATAACTTTGAATGAATGATTAAATAGGAAAGCATTTCTCATTGACACTATGAAATGTTTCAGCTTCATTTTGTTGAGCTGCAACTGACTCTTATTAAATAAATAAAAATGTTAAATAAAAATATATATATATTTAGATGTCCTCTTTCAAGTTGTTTGGCATTTCTGTTCTAAAGAGATTATAATAAAGGACTAAAAAAATTTGGAAAACTTTATTGTATTGTTCTGAAATGAATTAATAATTTTGTCAATTTATCCTACAAAATGCTTGAGCCTAATGCTGGAACTAATTAAATTAATGAATAAATGAACGAACAAACAAATACTTTTTCCAAGTTCTTGCTCTTTGGATAAGGGACTTTCAATTTTTTTTTTTTTGTGCATAAATCAATAAATGAATGAATCAGATATTAATCTCATTTTTCATATTGTAGTTTTACATTAACATTTCTGTTCTAAGAAATTTTATGATAAAAGGACTATAAAAAATTTAAATCTTTTATTTTTTAATCTGCAGAAAGAAAGAAAGTGGATTTAGTTCTGTGGACTTTATGCGGTAACATTTTAGTCAAATAACTAAAACTATTTACCTTTTGGGATTACCAAATATTGTGGTTGATAATGAATTCCAAGCCACTGTGTTTAACCTTGAACTTCCTGCACCACACTGTTCTAATGTGGACACATGAAATAACACACATGCACACCTCAGAGAGGAGATGGGATCAGAGATGGTTTTAGGGAGGGGATCACATCTCCAGACTTACTGGTGCCAGGAGTTAATGGGTTCACTGGAGGCCGATTGAGACGTCTTCATTACCACACTTGTGAAAACTGAAGGGGTGGAGATCAGGACGTTTCCTTTGATCCGGGGCGAAGTGAATTGTAAATGAGCTGGGATTAGCCCTATAAATACTTAAGCCCTACACTGGAGGTGTTGATCAGTGAACTCAAAGCAACGCTTGCCAGAACACAAACACACATCTGACTCACTCAGTCACAGGACTTCTGCTGGAAACTCATCTTTAGGAAGAAGAACTGCACAACTGCCTTGTGTCAAACCGGATATCTGGATTTGGACACAGTTTGTTCGCTAAGATGAAGGGGCATTTTTCCATCGAGTGGCTTTCTCAAAGCAGCCAGACCTTGGCATCCACACTTCCCTCAAACTCTTGGGTCTCTCCCGGCCGGGACGTCCCGAACACCTCTGGCACTGCATCTGAGAGCCTTCCTGGCTTCTACAGCAGACAGAAACCTGAAAACATGGAGAATCAGGAGAAACGTATGGAGCCAGCACAGTCCGGAAACAGTTTGTTGTGTACATCTACGCAAGAGACTGGGTCAAATGAGAATATCGTCCAGCAACACACTTACGGTAAAAAAACTGTTCTCATAATACATGTTAATACTGTTGAGTAATCTTTATGCAATTTTTAATGTTTTAATGGAAAATACTGATTTAAATATACTGTTGTTATTTTATTTTATTTTTTAATAATTTAAATAATTCTAATAAAATACAGAAGCTTTGCCAACACTGGAATAAACTAAATAAAAAATGATAGGAAAAAAAGAAAACATTTATAAAAGATTTTAAAAAATGTAAAATACCGATATAAAAATACTTGTTATTTTTTTGTTTATCAACAGTTATTTATATAGGATCAATGACTTTAACAGTTAAAAGTAAAACTAAACTGCCAAAATAAATTAAAATAGAAAGGTTATTATTTTACATTTAAATTCATTTAATGTAAAATATTCACCTAAAATACTTTTGTTACTTTTAATGGTTAAGTAAAATTAAAAATAAGTCTAAATAATAATAACACAGCTATAGTTAAAATAACTATTACAATACTGTTAAAATAATAAATAACACTAAAATATTTTTATTAAAATAACAAACTAATGAATTATTAAGTATAAAGCTATTTCATGTAGTTTGGATCTCATTTTAAAATGTAATGCTAGCAAATTTACAGTTACAGCATACTTTATTTTTGTCGTATTTTTCCTAAATTTTAAAAACGATTTACTTATTTTCAGCTGAGTATTTTCCATTTAAATGAAAATTTACCAAATGTTTATTTTCTCTTGCTCCCTTGTGTTTATTTTTATTATTTTATGTATTTGTGTTTCCTTACCTCATATTTAACTCTTTATGTCTATCTGTTTCCTGACAGCCTCAGAGCCAGGCTTCAGCAGCAGCACGGAGGAGGAGGAGACATCAGGGTATGAGAGCGAGGGGGGCCCCTCTCTCTCACCCGGGGCCCCTAAAGCACCGGCCCCATCAGTGTCTCCCTCTAGTGGCCGCAGACCCCGAACCGCCTTCACCGCGGACCAGATCAACAGTCTGGAGAAAGCCTTTAAGAGGAACGCTTATCTGGGAGCCCAGGACAAAGCTGAGCTCTGCAAAAGGCTAAATCTGTCTGACAAACAGGTGAGAGGTCGATTCACTGTGGTTTTAAAAATTAGATTTAAAGTGTCTGTGAATTCTTTTTTTTTACCTTGCAATGTCGATGAGTGCTTTCGAAACACAGCTTTGTGAGGATTCAAAATATTTACGAATCATTTGATTCGAATCAGTTTTTGTAAATGTTTAGTATTATTCATTTATAATAATTTATTTCGTATAATAAAAATTAAGAACATTAGTTTTGGCCAGTTTAGCCATAAAACAAACAAAGTAATTTAATATATATAAAAAAACACATTAAACTGCAATATGAGTTGTTTACAGCATTTCATATTAAACTATGAAAAACTTAAACTATTGGCCTGAGTTTTGTTGCATTTACACAGTTTTGACCAGCAGACGTCACTAACTTGTTGCGTTTCGAGCGATTCGATACAGTGAATCTTTTTGCAAAGCAATTCAGTTGATTTAAAGATTAAAATACATTCGTGTCTTCCTTTGCAAACTTTAAATTTCAACTTAAAGATCATTTAAATGGTACACTGACTTAAAATAACTTTTGTAATGGGTGTACAAAATTTTGCAAAAAGCGACGGCAGAAACAAATGCACGCGTACAACTATTCGCTGTAATTCCACTCACATAACTGTAGGGGGCCTTTAAGTCCCAAAACTAGTGATTTGACTTTTATTTGTGTGTTAAATGTGAACTTATCTTATGTTTCTCTCCATCAGATCAGAAACTGGTTCCAGAACCGACGCATGAAGCTGAAACGGACCGTTCAGGACAGTCTGGCTCACGCCTGCCAGGTCAAGGTGGCATCGCATATGATGCATTACTCCGATCTGCACAGTTTCCGTGCCGCTCCGTATCCCAGCTACTACCCGGCGGTTCAGGAGAGCCCATCTTACGGCCCGGGATTCATCTACAGCCCTGCTGCTTCCGGGGGCTTGCCGACCCTTCCTGTGGAGGCCCTGTATCGGTACAGCACCCTACAGAGCCTTCCTGTCCATCCCAGCAACCCGTCCATGATGAGTCCATACCAGCCCTGTCACTCACAGTACTACAACACTCAGTGACACGAGACGAGAATTGCATTTGTGAATACAGGGTGAAGTGCAATAAAAATGTGTCATATATATATATTTTTTTTCTTTTTGTTTATTTAAATATGATTGAAAAGTTATATTTCGTTCATGTCTATGTGTACAAAAGGAGTGTATAAATAAATCATTTTCTATTTGACTACACTGAAAGGTGAAGTGCGTCATTACAGACTATTGTTAAAAAGTTTATCTTTATGATTTTAATTAATCCAAAATGAATTAAATTGTTCAAAAGTGAATGTAAAAAGTGAATTCTATGCAAGATTTATATTGCAAATCAATTCTGTTCACTTGAACTTTCTGTTTATCAAACTGTTTTTAACACTGATAATCAGAAATTTCTGAAGGATCATGTGACACTGAAAACTGGAGGATGATGCTGAAAATACAGATTTGCCATCTCGGGAATTACATTTTATTTTAAACTATTCAAATAGAAAACAATTATTTGAAACTGCAATGATATTTTGTATTATTACCATTTTAAATATACTAGATGTAGTCTTGGACTTTTTCAAAAAACATTAAAAAGTTTAACAGACCCTAGCACTTAAAAACAGCAGCGTACTTCATCATTTGGGGGATTTTCTTTTTCTCCAACAAATATGCTAAACTAAAACTAAACCCATTTAATCTTATATTTTCAGCATGCTATTATTTATTGCTAACAATTTTAATTTAGCCTGTCAGCATTCAAATATGCATAGGACCACATTTGCATGAACAGAGTTATGTGTATTTTAGTATGGAATCATTTAGTTTTGGGGTTTCTAAAGGTTTTATGAAGGTAAATTTAAGATTTGAAAACACAAATTAAAACATAACTCCAATTCTTCTTTCATTTTACAAAAACTATTAGCATATGGCTTGAATTCCTCAGCTCCTAACCACGAGATTATAGACATAACTTTTACTGTAACTTCTGATCACACTGCAAAAATGCTGTTCATTAGTACTTTTTGTTTTCCAGTGCAAATGCCTAAAGATTCTTAAATCCAGATGCACAGTCATATAAGATATCCTGATTTATGAAAAATTTCAATCTCATAAAAAAAAAAGATTTCTCAAAAAATCTTCATTTTACATCTTAAGAAAATGTTATGTGACCTGTGCATGTTTTAGATATTTGTACTTGAAAAAAGACAATTCAAGACATTCTGCTCTGATTTAAGATATTTTAATGCTCTAATTTGTGGAAAGTTAAATTAAGACTTTTTAAGATCCACAGAAAGCGATTTGTTAAATAAGATCGCCTGGGTAAACTTTGAGAAAAATGTCCTTAAGTACTTTTACTCGAGCGTTTTAATCTATACATTTCAGTACTTTTTAAAAGATTTGTACAATCGAAATGTAGCTAGGAATGTTTTCTATAAATTTTATTCACAATCTCTTATGTCAGATCCAAGAATGACTATCAGGACTAATTTTAATAGATCTTCATCTAATAGGAGTTAAGGAATACGTGTTGAATGAAAATCACAAAAGGCAAAATATTTAGATTTAAAAAAAACAAACATCTTTTAATGTATAAAACAGATTTTAAAAAGCCAATAATGAAGCCCAAACCTCACAAAACCATCCGTAACCCAGCTTAAAACAAAAACCATGATTACATTTCCTTATCCCACAACATTTAACACCCCCTCCCCCATTAACTATCATGAATATAGTAGGTCAAACTCTAATCATTGTTATGTTAAACTACGATTACCAAACATGACCAAACAAATGGAGAAACGTAACAAAAGCAACTGCTCTCCCAATGCTGATTGCCGTTTTCTATACAAAGACAGAATCGAATATCAATGCATTTTATACGGTTTTCTGCTGGCCCTTCTTTCCAATCAGTGACTTGTGGATGTGTGGAATCACACCTGCAAAGAAAGACACAAAGACATGCCATTAAAATAATCAAAGCTACATTTTATAACACCATGCACTCAAAAAAATAATCTGGATTTAAACGAAACTGACCTCCACCAGCAATAGTAGCTTTGATAAGTGAGTCCAACTCCTCATCACCACGGATGGCCAGCTGTAAATGCCTCGGAGTGATACGCTTCACCTTCAGATCCTTGGAGGCATTACCAGCCAACTCCAAAACCTGTGGATATGACGAGGAATGGGTTTGAAAGAGGTGACATTTCCTTTATAGAAGCATTAAAGACTAAACCAGCCAACAATCTGCCACGATGACATCCAACAGGCTTGTTTAACAAACTCTGCCAAAATAAACTCATCACCTCAGCAGTCAGGTACTCCAAGATAGCGGCGCTGTACACGGCTGCTGTAGCTCCGACGCGACCGTGGCTGGTGGTTCGGGTCTTCAGGTGCCGGTGGATACGACCTACAGGGAACTGACACAGAAAAACCAATCACATACTCAATATCACTCTGTTAAAATCAGCAGGAGTTGTTTATTTATTTTATCTGGCAGAGGAATTTGTACCTGCAGACCAGCTCTTTGTGATCTGGAGACTGCTTTTGTCTTGGCCTTTCCACTGTCCTTTCCAGCTTTTCCTCCTGCCTGCAGAAGCACAACAAAAGGGACTTACTAGTTAAAAGCCTGATCGAAGTTGTTGCCAGTGTAAACATTGCTTTTTTTTATCAAATCGAAAAAAAGCGAACCTGTAAATTATACACTGATGCTTGGATTCATTAATAATATAAGTATTTAAACAAAAGTACTAATAAAGCAAAGTAGATTCATTTTTTTTGGCGTGTCCAAACAAAATTTAGCAAAATGCTTCGACGAGAGTTGGCACTTATTTATAAACATAAACGTTGCGTTAATTTAAAATATTGCCATATTCCACCAGCGCTGCATTCGAATTATTAATTGCACGCATTACTTTTCGGTCTCTATGATTCGTTTTTCAAAATAATGCATCAAATTCACTTTAATCCATGATTAGCGCTCTTTTACCAAAACACTGCAAACCTACAAACACCGCGAGCTTATTATAAAACAATCACGTGCACAAAATTAAACCAAGGCACTATTACAATTAACACAAAACACAGCCGTACGAGCTAAGCTTTATTTTAGTAATTAGAAAATAAAAGCTTTCTTTACCATGTCGCCAGATGAGCTTCTTCTCTTTTCGCACGAAACGGAGGGAAAACACAATGATGCCCACTTCGGCGTTAGCGCGGTACGTTCCAGAGCGATAACCAATCAGCGAGCTGCGTCTTGGTTTGAAACGTAGGTTCTGTCCAATCACAGGACTTGTCTATACGGTTTTTTTTTTCTCGGACCACCAGCGCGCACTAGTCTTGTGCGCATGCGTGCTGGCGTCATCATTCAGTACATTAAAACCGATTAGAAAAACATAAGTATTTTTTAATACGGTGATGAGATTGGCAATATTCCGATCAAAATAATTTCTATAGAATAGTAATTTGCATGTTATTGTGCATCGTATTCCGTTGTAAAAGCTACAATGCAAAGCATATAAATAGTATCATTGAGCACGTTTTGTCTCTGTTCAGCTTCCTCTTTTCAACACTAAAATTGTAAAAGTGCCCTTTTTGTTGTGCAAGCTTATCACTGTTTTATGACTGATGGCCAGGGTAATGTTTGACTAATGGAGAACAAAAGAGGATCTGAAATAAAACAAACAGGATTCTGAAAACTGGAAAGCATGCACAGTTTTAATCTTATTTCCTTATTTCTACATTTAAGGCTCATATCAATAGTTGTTCTTCATCCTATTTCTCTCAGTTCTTTTCAGATTTATGTGTTTAACAGCAGTTAATTGCTCATAAAGAGCATTTCTTTCACCTGGCCGCATTTAAAATTATTTAAATATACAGTAATTAACAAATAAATAATGAAGAAACAAACAAACAAACAAATAAATATGTAATTTTGCCTCCTAGGGAGTGTTCCAGAAAGCAGGTTATGTTTAAGGGTAAGTATGCGGATAAACTATACATATATGTATATATATACACACACACACACACACACACACACACACACACACATATATATATATATACATACATACATACATACATACATACATACATATATATATATATATAGTCTCAAGCATTCAGAAATTATGCAAAAGGAAATTAAGCAGTTTTACTATGATAAAGGCATGGTTTATTTTTGTAAGGGTTGTGATATGCACGTTTTTTTTTGTTGTTGAAGAAATTATAAAGGCTGTGTCATCTATATCAAAAAGGTGGCCAAAAATGAAAGATTAAGTGAATATTTGAATGAAATGTTTGGTCAGTAGCCTAAACAAGGATTTGATCGTCCTGTAAGTGTAACAGCAGCAATTACATGGCATTTGTAATAACGTATACATAAATTGGGTCACACTTTATTTTAGGGTCCAATTCTCATTATTAACTAACCATTAACTATGACTTTTGCCTCAATTAACTCCTTATTTGCTGCTTATTAATAGTTTATAAGGTAGTTGTTAAGTTTAGGGTATTGGTTAGGATTAGGGATGTCATGCATTATATGTACTTTATAAGCACCAATAAACAGCCAATATGTTAATAATAGACATGCTAATAAGCAGCTAGTTATCAGTGTGAATTGGACCCTATACTAAAGTGTTACCATAAATTGTTTATTTTGTATTTGCCTACATTTTGTATTGTAACAGTGTTATATTAACCAATTGTTATTGCCTCATTATTTTTTTATATAATGCATTTTAAGTCATTTTACAGGCTATTGACGGCTTAGGTCTGTTTTTATAGCAACAACAACAACAACAAAATATTACAGTATATAAATACTTTGTAAATTATTATTTGAAGTAACAAAACATGGTTAATTTGCAGTTACCATGGCTACAAAAAAAAAAAGATTTGTGGTGCTATTGTTAAAACCATGGGAAATTGTCGTAAGGAAACCTAAAAAAAAAAAAAACTTTCAAAGTTATGTTCCTGAAAGTGATAAACGGGCCTAATTTTTACCTAAATTTATACTTTATTTTAATATATATTAAAAAATGTATAAGGTGTGCATTGTAGCTGACACCTAAATGACAACATTATTGAGCTTTAAATCTGCGTTTGAGCCCATGTGAAAGAGTAGCATAATTTACATATGATTTACAGATTATTTTAATAAATATCAAACATTTAATTCATTTGTGCATTATAGCTGACACCTACATGAACAATTACAGTTGTTTTTATGACTATAAGTCATTCCCATCAAATGCTACTGACGTTAGAAAAGTGTATACCAATATCGCATGTAACTTTAGAGACGGTCCCTAAATTTGAGACTCGTCCAACGTCCAACGTCAAGCCAACTTTATGTCTGTTTTTTTTTTTTTTTTACTTTTAGTTTTCTTTTCTCTTCGCTGGATTGGATTCATCCATCAATTATAAACATTCAGCCGCAAACATGCGAGCTGTCGCGAGCGCGGATGGGAGAATGGAGGAAGTTTTTTTTTTTTTTTTTGGAGCAACTGGGACATTGGCCTAGGCAGATTGAGTCCGTTCGGGAGTTCGTTGGGGGATAGCGAATCATTTGAGTCAGTTATGGGGATCGCGAATCATTTGTGTCAGTTTGGGAGTTCAGAGCGGGATCGCGAATCATTTGAGTCAGTTATGGGGATCGCGAATCATTTGTGTCAGTTTGGGAGTTCAGAGCGGGATCGCGAATCATTTGAGTCAGTTCGGGAGTTCGGAGCGGGTTCGCGAATCATTTGAGTCAGTTTAGGGATCGCAAATCATTTGAATCAGTTCGGGAGTTCGGAGCGGCTTCGCGGATCATTTGAATCAATTCGAGAGTTCGGAGCGGGTTCGCGAATCATTTGAGTCAGTTCGGGAGTTCGGAGCGGGATCGTAAATCATTTGAATCAGTTCGGGAGTTCGTAGCTGGTTCGAAAATCATTTGAGTCAGTTCGGGAGTTCAAAGTGGGTTCGCAAATCATTTGAGTCAGTTTGGGGATCGCAAATAATTTGAATCAGTTCGGGAGTTCGGAGCGGGATCGCGAATCATTTGAGTCAGTTTGAGAGTTCGGAGCGCGATCACGAATCATTTGAGTCAGTTTGGGGATCGCAAATCATTTGAATCAGTTCGGGAGTTCGGAGCGGGTTCGCGAATCATTTGAGTCAGTTTGGGAGTTCAGAGCGATATTGTAAATTTTCTAATTGGCCATAACCTTAATCCGCCCCGTAACAAGGAAATGTTCATTTCATTTTTATATGTTTATATTATTTTACTGTCATCTCACACATATTATTATATAATAAGATATTTCTTATAATATAATTAACATCAAACAAACAATATCATTCTTTTTCTCAGCGATTAAAAGATTAAAAAAGAGAAAAAAAAAGAAAAATGATTGGCACAACCATATTTTAGGTGGCGATATCCAGTAAATGATCACTGAATAAAGGGTGAAGAAAGAAGCAGCATGGTGTGGTTTCCATGGTGACTCGTGTTTTTATACAGGGTTGACGTTAATCAACCAAGAGTTCAGAGTATATGTTATGATAAGTTAACCTTGCTTTCTTGAATATTCTGTTATATTAGATTCAACTTTATTGTCATTGGATATGTGAGGTACAAGGTAATAAAATCCGGGGGGGGGGGGGGGGGGGTATCAGAGGGCAGAATACAGTAAGGAAACAGCTATAGGGAAAAAGCTGTTACTGAGTCTGCTGGATCTGCTGGAGGTGTTTGCGGTCCAGGACATGTCCTCCGAGATGGTGGTTCCCAGGAACTTGAAGCTGGAGACACATTCAACAACCATCCTGTTAACCTGGATAGACTCATACATGCCTTCTTTCTTCTTCCTGAAGTCCACAATGAGTCTTACTGGTGTTAAGGAGCAGGTTGTTGTCAGCACACCATGCAGCCAGGTGCTGTACCTCTTCCCTGTAGACAGTCTCATCCTTGTCTCTGAGGAGGCCAATCATTGTGGTGTCATCAGCAAACTTAATGATGGAGTTTGATCCATGCAAAGGCTTACAGTCGTGAGTGTAGAGGGAGTACAGGAATGGGCTCAGCACAGAGCCCTGTGGTACGCCGGTGTTGAGTGTGATGGTGGTGGAGCAGGTCTGGCCTGACCGAACATGCTGAGGTCTGTTGGTCAGAAAGTCCATAATCCAGCTGCAGAGGGAGGTGTTAATGTCCAGGTCTCCAAGTTTTGTCGTCAGATTGGAGAGAATGACAGTATTAAATGCTGAGCTAAAGTCAACAAACAACATCCGTACATATGCGTCCTATGTGCTCCTATTGCTACATTAATATATACCCCCGGGGTGTATTCCAGAAAGCACAATTAACTAACCATCTGTTAAACCCTGAGCTCTCAGTTGATTAACCTCAAACCTTGCTTACCTGAGGTATGTGATTCCAAACATTTGTCCAGGAGTTAGTTCATTCAACACAGAATGTCCTCAAGACATTCTCAACAGAGAGACGAATGGACGAGTCACTATGGAAACGTGCATGCTTCTTTCTTCTTCTTTTGTTCAATCAATGGATATTTTGTAAATTTACTACCATAATTATATTAAACTTAATTTTTGATTAGTAATTTGTATTGCTAATAATTAATTTGGACAACTTTAAAGGTGATTTTCTCAGTATTTAAATTTTTTGACTACCTTAGATTACAGATTTTCAAATAGTTGTATCTCTGTCAAATATTGTCTGATCCTGATATCCTAATATTTATTCAGCTTTCAGATGATAAAAAATGTAAAATTACACTTAAGACTGGTTTTGTGGTCCAGGGTCACATAAGATAAAAAAGGGTCAGTTATTCTGGCACAGGATGGTCTTTTTGATCCATCTCTCTTTTCTTTTTATTTGTGGACAGTGGAGGGCGTTATAGTCCACATTTATTGTTTTCAATTTGATTTATTATTTTACAGGGTTGTTCAGTATAGGCTATATATTAATAAACATATTTCATCAAAAGAAAATGATTCCATTGTCGTTTTCTGTCATAAACGACAGCAAAAATACACCAAAAAAATATAAAAGTAAACAGTTTCTGAATTCTTTTGTGTGTTAATTATGATGCCTGTCAATGTTTATGTAGGTCTAGATTTTCTTTTTTTATGTTTACAATGTTTCCCCCAAATAGTCAAAAGGAGAACAAAAAAGGTAACAATGTAGGCTATGGACCAGTGGTTCTCAAACCTGACCTGGAGTACCCCCAGCCCCCAATCTCCCTCATCTATCACACCTGATTCAACTCATCATCTCATTAGTGGAGACTGCAAGACTTAAACTGGGTGTGTCAGATATAGGGAGACATACATATGTGCAGTGCTGGGGGTACTTCATGGAGAGGTTTGAGATCCACTGCTTTAGACTAATGGACAGACCGTGAAACACAAAAGGCATCAAGGGTC
The DNA here is from genome assembly GCF_003368295.1 of Carassius auratus. NCBI lineage: Eukaryota > Metazoa > Chordata > Actinopteri > Cypriniformes > Cyprinidae > Carassius > Carassius auratus. Next base: position 17,058,267 of record NC_039277.1, on the reverse strand, counting down.
ATATATTAACAGATACTTGAAGGATATTTATTAAAAATATATTAATGATAAAACATATATGCTAAATTTTTTCACTAATTAAACTTTTCATAATTTGTTATTAATATTTTATCTCAGATCATTGGACTTTTCATTAAGAATCAAGAGTTGTTTGCTGTGACCAGTGAGCAGGGAATATGACATTAGTTGTGATGTAATTGTGAAGCTTAAAGTAGAAAAAAACTTGTGCTAATATTTCTGGGGATTGAAGACACTGTATGCAAGGATGAGCAATCGTAATAGGTGAATTATTATAGCGAGTTGTCTCTTTTACTTAGAAGTAGGCAATGAGATATCAATGAAATATGATTTCATATTCATTAAATTGTATATTATTATAATCATGCTATGTTATTATAGTTAATTCTAACTTTCACTTTTTATTGGAATGAAGAATTGCGAAACGTGCTGGACAGAGCGATAATTAAAAATAATTTGCAATCATTTGAACACACACACACATATAAACACAAACAAAGAAAAAAACGTAGTATTCAAACAATTACATGCTGGTTACTTGTGTATCGTCATCTACAATTAAAAACGATTCACGAGGGATAATTATTTGACAATCACTTGCATGCATCACACTGAACTCGGGAATTAAAGACCTACGTCACGTTTTACGTCATCCCTCACATAAAGTCGAAATTCAGCTGATCTACAGTCAGCGTATACGTCAAAGCTCGTCTTTCAAAAGTGGGAAACCGGCTGATCCTGGGTCAGATTTTAAAATAAAATACGCAGAAATACTTAGCACTTCATACAACTCTCAGCCTATGCAAATTGTTGTTGATAACATCGTGGCGTATGTATTTGTATAGGAGATAGAATTTCATAAAATTTAAAGTATTCGTTTTTTAAATATTAATAGTCCAATAGCTTACTGTCTTGTTAATTTTATATTATTTTATATTGTTACGATATAAACATCAAATGCACGTCATATTTGTATCACTTGTATTGCAGTGTTGCGCTGGCAGTACAAAGCAGCCAATTACTTTTATGATATAAAAAAATATAATGTTTTTGCGTTCTCCTTCAAAGCTTTAGCTGAGCTCCAGAAGGACAGGAAATGCCTGCACAGGAGGAGGAAATGTCTCTGACCAATGGAGCCCGAGCGCACCTCCCTCACGCCCAGAATGACAAGCGCGCAGACCTATTAATGACCCCGCGCGCGCACGCCGCCTGTTATTGGCAGATATGAGGCCAATGCTGTGGTGCTGAGAGCAGTGCGTCGTGCATGCAGGAGAAGGACGGAGAGGAGCGTTTCTCTGAGGGAGAAGTTTGATGGAGGTGCTGAAGATGGCGGATGGAGACAGCGGGAGCGAGCGCGGGGGCCTCCAAAACGTCCAGCGGGAGCAGGAGACCCAGGAGCTGGCGTCCAAGCGCCTGGACATCCAGAACAAGCGCTTCTACTTGGATGTCAAGCAAAACGCGAAGGGCCGCTTCATTAAGATAGCGGAGGTGGGCGCCGGGGGCTCCAAGAGCCGCCTGACTCTTTCCATGTCCGTGGCGGCCGAGTTCCGCGACTATCTCGGGGATTTCATCGAGCATTACGCCCAGCTGGGGCCGAGCAGCCCGGAGCAGATTGCGCAGTCGTCCGGCGGCGATGACGGCGTCCCGCGGCGGGCTCTGAAGAGCGAGTACTTAGTGCGTGAGAACCGCAAATACTACCTCGACTTGAAGGAGAACCAGCGCGGAAGGTTCCTGCGCATCCGCCAGACCCTCAACCGAGGTCCCGGCTTCGGCGTCGGGGGAGGGGGCGGTCCCGGAGGCAGCGTGCAGGCCGGCCAAACCATCGCGCTGCCGGCGCAGGGCTTGATCGAGTTCCGAGACGCTCTGGCAAAGCTCATCGACGACTACGGCGGGGAGGACGAGGAGCTCAGCGGGGGGCCCGGGGCAGCGGTGGCCTACGGCGAGCTCCCAGAGGGCACATCCATCATGGTGGACTCCAAGAGGTTCTTTTTCGACGTCGGCTCCAACAAGTACGGCGTGTTCCTGAGGGTCAGCGAGGTCAAGCCCAGTTACAGGAACTCCATCACAATCCCCTTCAAGGCCTGGGGGAAGTTCGGAGGAGCCTTCAGCCGCTACGCCGAGGAGATGAAGGAGATCCAGGAGAAGCACCAGGATAAGGTGAACGAGAGGAGAGAAGAGTCCGAGGGCGAGGACGTGGACGACGACTGACCCCAGGAGATGTGTGGAACAAGTGCATGAACTGAACTCAAAATAGCCTACTAAAATATTCATCCGAGAGAAAAATAGATCTGTGAAGTTTCAATGTGGTGAGGTTTTGGGTGGGGGGGGGGGGGTCGTCTATTATTGAAGCCATGGGGCCAAGGATGTCTCGTGGGTTTTGATTTATTTCTGATGCTGCCCTGTCCTGTGAAACCAGCGGGTTTAATTCTCTTGGTTAGCAATTAAACCTTTGTTACATCAGCGCTAAGGCTGCTGAATTATGATAAAACCAGGCTATAAGGGTGCATACTGTCCAACATATTTTTAGAGGAGATACATTTATATATATACAGTATAGATATAACCGTCACTGGCCATGGTGTGTTTCCTATAGACGCAGCATGAGTCTTTCTAAACCTACATCAGAAGTTGTGTTCTCAGATGATTTTTTTCCCCTTTTATAGACCGATGTTCCCTAAGTTATTATTTTAGGCTTTTTTTTTGTTCTCGCATCAACATGAGTTTTATTTGGCCAACTTGATTGAGCGTCGAAATATTTTAAATTAAGATTTGGAGCAGCTTGACCCCTGATTTTGTGTTTGTGTGTCTCCGCTGCTCATGGCGAGACTTTTTAAAGTCATAATCTGACTTCTTTACAGGCATAATTGATGGAAATGATTGCTTTATGGTGTTCTATCTTGACACTATGGACCGGTGGGATATTTTGGTTTCGGGGTCAACATACAGAAAGCTTAGTTTTTTCAGACTTGGGTCCAAGTGCCCTCTGAATATTTAAGGATAGATCGCTTAAATCAACAGACATGTGATGTGATATTAGTTAATATAATAAGAAACGAGCTAAATGGGCGAGTGTATTTTCACCCCATCCCCTTTTGCGTTTTCTTTAACTTTAATGTGAGATTGTTCTTTATCAGAGAATACGTAAACAAACCAGCATATTTTTGAATACACAAAGTAAAAAATTATATATAAATGAAAGAATTATTTAAGCTCAAGAAGCTAATTTTGTAAAAAAGATAAATTAGCTGGGATTGGAAGACTGTCCAGTGTATTTTTTTTGTGGAAGACTAGAACGTATATGAGATTAGCCTCGCGAAAAACGTCACCCTCCCAAGCTCCTCCCACATCCTTTTTGAGTTTACAGCATGCACTCCGTTATGTTACGTTCTTTCTACGCGATTAATATCAAAAGTCTTTTCGGTGGTCTCCATTTCTGTGCATGCCCGTCTCTCATTTGCCTTTTTATTTAACTTATTGCTTTCTCTTGCGTAGTATCTGCAGCTATATTAATGCAATATTTTTTGTTTAGCCTTTCACCAAAAATGTTACTAAATTAACCAAGTAGACCAGTAGGTTATGATGGAGAAAGATTGTTAACTTTAAACACATTTCATCCATGCACTTTACTAAAAACACAAAATCCGATACGCTTGCATCCACGGCGAAGAATTTAAGATTTTTTTTAATTTTTTGGGTGCAACAGTGATTTGTAAAGCCTCCTTTGACCTGTTTTGTGTTAAATGGCAGCTGTTGAAGTCGTGTGTTCTGCTGTGATCTTTCCTAAAATGCAAGACAGACGAATTGCATCCTCTGTCATGAAATATTTTCACACATTCTTATCTGTTGGCTGCAGAATTGTTAACGGATGCCAGTCTCTGGACTCGTTTTCTGTACTTCCACGATTGCAGCAGCTGTTTAGCTGACTTAGCAGGCCTGTTATTTAATGCTAGAAGCATGAAGAGGGTGAACATTCCTGCCCTGGCGGCCGTGGATTCAGCTGTGCCATTTGCTCTGTAGTGTGGCGAGGCACAAGGGCCCGATTGTTGAGCCGATTGCATGCTCCTGCAAATGTTATTACATCAGCAGACTGCATTCGCTACACGTGACGGTGGGCCGTAGAAGCCGTCATTTGGTATTGTAACGTGTAGCATACAGCGTTTTCTGCGTTACCTTAAAACTAAAACGGGCCTTTGATTTGGCAGCTGTGCCTGAACGGCAATAGAAAGCGTGACACAGCAGCTGTTGGCAGGACATTCTTGCGTTTCCCCTCCTTCCTCAGCTGCTGTTTCGGGTTGCTCCTTTAAACTGAGCATTTGTAGACGGGAGGCACCAATTGGGACTCGACGGGGCTGAGTTGGCTTTACAACACGACTCGCTGTTCAAGCTCGCTTTAGGAAGGAGACCTGTCATGTGTTTAGCACTTTGTGGTTACGCTGACGCGTCTAAATCAGCAGCATTTGTAGATCACGTGTGCATTCATTTAGATTGTCATTTAGACCCATCAGTACTATTAGTGAATGAGTCATGTTGAAGAACTCAAAAAGCCATTTCAAAGCCGTTTTCTTCACTTTGAAGGGGTATAGATGCATTAAAACACTCTAGGCTGCTAAATTTCAAAGTGGAGTTTAATATATCGCAGCACTTTTTTTTTTTTTTTCGTTTAACCTGTCCATTTAAAATATGAAATTGGGCACAAATCTCTTGCAGAACACCAGAAATGTATTTTCTTTCGACTGAACTTGGCTGTGTTTATTTCAGATGTATTAAATATATATATATATATATATATATATATATATATATATATATATATAAATATATTTGTGAGAATATGTGCTGTAAAAGTTTTGGTTTCCGCCTTAATGTCACTTAAAAAAAAAACACGTCAGGGACAGGAAGCAATACTCATCCAGAAGTTAATTTCCTGTCGGGCTCGTCGCCCACTCTCACAATCGGCCGATTTGTCTTCCTGTTTTCTGAGGTTGGGATTTGTGCAGTTCTGTGGGGCATCCGCACACTTTTCGAATGAACAATACCTCTGTACAACTGTATGAAAGTTTGGGAAACTTCTGATTGAATGTTCTGTTATTCCAGGTAACTCACCCGAGCTCTTAACAGCATCCATGTGTCAACCACGCTTTACCTGAACATACGCACAAGAGCAGCAATTCATAGAACAATCTTTATCGAAAGGTAGCTATTTTTTCCAGTATCTTATATGTTCAGCAGAGATTTTAACATCTGAATGCCCTCGTCTGGTTTAAACTCAGGTTCTTGGCATTCTCAGTATATATATATATATATATATATTTGCTCGATTAATTTTCTATCTGTTACTTGATACTGAAGTTACGGAGCGAGTTCATGTTTACTGCAGGACACTGTCAAGAGCTCAGGTCTCAGATACTCAAAGTATCTTCACCCATCCCATCAAAGCCCTGTCCCATAGACTGCCTCTATCAGAGCGGGCAGCCCTCCATTTTCCCCATGGTTAAACCTTTTTTTTTTTTCTTTGGAGATTTACAAGTCTATATTTAGAAGATGCTATGTTTGTTTGTAACAGAAATAAAGGAAATTATAAATGATGGAAAGCAAACTGCTGGCCTGGCGATGTTTTGATTATGTACATCGGTTGTGTTCACCAGTTTAAGTGTTGATTTTTAGTATTTATAGATTTTATTTGTATTTTGTTTTTATATTTTTAGTTTTAATATTTTAGTAAGTGTATTATGTGCTTTTATTTTAAAAAATATGATTATTGATCACTTTAAGTATTACTATATAGGTTGAATTTATTTTTAGTTATTAATTGCATAGGCATCATTTTAGATTTTTTTATCTAATATTTGTAGTTTTATTTCAGCTTTGTCAAAATATTTTTAATGGTTTAGTTAACAATGATAACCATTTAGTCTACATAATATAAAAATCAAACCTATTTTTTTTAAAGTAAATCATTAATTTAAAAAAATTGTCTTCTAATAATAAACTTTATTCAAGATTTAATGACTTGTTTCAGAGTCACGCCACTCTGAAATGACTCCTAATTATTTTTCAGCTGCTCCTCTACAAACTCCTCCTTTCTGGTATGTAAGGTCCACTTTTCATGATATCAGTTGCTGATTTTTCTAAATAAATATTAAACTCTAAAATGGATTTCCATTTAAGGGACTAAAATAGGTTGCAAACACTATTCCAATTCTAAAATCAAGTCATGTAAGTTTGTGCTTATTTTATGCAATTCATTTTTTTTAAAGGAAAAAAAAAAAAAGCTTTATTTCTGAAATGACTTTCCTTGATTAATTGCCACACAGACTTTGGGTTAATGTTCGCACATTAGCAGGAACTATAGATAATTAGTTAGTTAATTCAGTAATTAACTGCAATGTGATGTCAGTTAATTGAATAATAAAAGTTACTGCAAAAAAGCAATTAACTAGATTGTGGGTTACATTCATGCTTTTGAAAGTTAAATTGACCTTCAATCACCAAAACCATTCTTTTTTTAAAGTTAAATATATTTTTCATTTTATTTATTTTTTGTTAGTATGTCACATAATCTATACAACTGTTCAAACTTTTGGTGTCGCAACTCTCAAAAATAGAGTAATAACCGTAATAATGTTAAATAATATTACCATTACCAACACTTTTCTACTTGAATATATTTTAAAATGTAATTTATTTCTGTGATGTAAAGCTGAATTTTCAGCATCATTACTCAATCTGCTGATTTACTGCTCAAGGCACATTTCTTATTACTATCAATGTTGAAAACAGATGTGCTGCATATTATGTAGAAACAGTGATCTGTTTTTGCTCCAGATTCTTCAAAAGAATAGCAAACAAATGAAACTGACAGATGTCCTTCCTTAATAAAAGTATTAAAACTGACCCCATATTTTTGAACGTTAAGTAAAAGCCTGACTTACATAACCTAAAAAGTGCGTGTGTAAGACATGCTGTAATGGTGATGTAAAAATTCCAGTGTGTCAGTATGTAATATACGGACATTGCTGCATCTCCAGCCACACAGATGCCTGCGGCCCATTTGGTGAACGTCATTGGCACGACAGTTATTTGCACAGGAGCTCACAGGAATGCAAGTCACCCCGTTTAAAGACTGGAGCGGATGCCAGGTAGGAATATGCTCTGTGTCCCGGCTGACCCTTAGAAAGTGCCCCGGCCTCACCCGTGGAATTAGACAGGGTGGCCCTGCAGACCAGGACGCGACGCAATGCTGAGGTCTAGGTCAGATCAGGCCCGGATTACTCCTGCTGTGATCACATGAGCATTCATTGGTTACGAAGAGTCGGCACTGTCTCTAAGCATTAAATGTGGAACAGATTTGGACACAGAACTGGACGGTCCGTCATCATTCTGATTTAGGTCATGGAGGGTGGGGTCATATGATATCATGAGCAAAAAGCCGTAATGTTGAAATGCTTGGGCTTAGGTTTTTCTCTGAATTAATGAAATGCAGATATGTCACGTTGGTCAGACTTCATGATGGTGCATCATTTTAAATGTCTTGTTCAAGATTATGAATGGGTTTGACTTATGATTAAGTTTATTATTCATTATAATTTCATTGCTGATTGCAATCAAGGAAAACCTTATAAAATATTTCTTTAAATAAAGTCAACATTAACTGAATATATATATATATGCTTTTTTATAGCAAGTAATAAAAATGTGTTTTTAAATTGTTTTGGATTGTTAATAGTGGCAGCTAGCTAAAAATGATTTTTTGCTTTATTTTATTTCAGTTTTTCAATTTCAAGTAATGATTTTTTTTTTTTATTCTTTATTTTTAGTTAGTGACTATGAACCTGCTGCACATAATGCTGTTGACTTCACTTTGAGATGATGTCCTTGGAGAGCAGCACACACCGTTTGACTCGGTAAATGAACTGCTGCCTCTGGCAACCAGCTCGAGTTCCCCGGTGAGAAATGAACACACGAGCAGATGAGAGGACAGTGTAAAGAGGAGGAGGGAGGGGGCGTTACGTGATGGGGATTCTGTGTTCGCAGGAAGAAACCCTGATCCCAGCATGCTGCTGGGCTGGCAGGCTATATTTAGCTGGTGTTGCCATGTGCCTGGAATGCGAGACATACATTCTGCAGCGTGCACATGTGAGCATGCAAAGGGCCTGGGGGAGGAAGAGAAGAGTCCCTGAAAAAAAAATTATTACACTTTTCACATAATTTTAAATTAATGCCTCTCATATGGAAGGAGCCATATTATGGATTTCAATCCTTTGAAAATTTTAATGCTAAATAAAATTGCACATATGCACTCTTGTTTTAATGCAGAGAGCACAGAATGACCTGAAATATCTTTTAGGACACTCTGTTTTTTGTATGCATGGGTTCAGCTCGTGCAGTTCAATGCAGCCACTGTGTGAAAAGGGAATCAGGTTGCTGCAGTGGGACCTGTAATAGAACAATTCAGTGTTTCTCCAGGCACTTACAATGGAGGGCGGTTTGTGGGAGGAATCCTTTGACATTAAGGATAAACACCCTGTTTGGCATGTGATTTAAATCTTTGTTCATGAAACCTCAGAACCTTTTGATGCAATCACCTGAGCCATAAATAGCAGTTGACAAGTTGATTGCTTTTAAAGGCATAGTTCACCCCCAAATAAAAAATACCTGATCATTTATTCACCCTCAGTTTATCCAAGATGTAGATGCGTTTGTTTCTTTATCAGAATAGATTTGGAAATGTATTATTACATCGCTTGCTCACCAGTGGATCCTCTGCAGAGTGAATGGGTGCCGTCAGAATGAGAGTCCAAACAGCTGATAAAAACATCACAATGATCCACAAATAATCCACACTACTCCAGTCCATCAGTAAATAGACTGGAGTGGTGTGGATTATTGTGATGTTTTTATCAGCTGTTTGGACTTTCATTCTGACGGCACCCATTCACTCTGCAGAGGATCCACTGGCGAACAAGTGATGCAATGCTACATTTATCCAAATATGTTCCCATGATGAAACAAACTCGTCTACATCTTGGAAAAACTGAGGGTGAATAAATGTTCAGGTATTTTGTATTTTTGGGTGAACTATTCCTTTAATCAAATGTAATGAATCTCACGTGTCAAGCAGTCCATATGAAACATCTGCAGCACTGGTGTCTATCATTCATGGCTTTGATTTTAAATCGGCAATCATGTATCTGTTTAGGGACATGTGCAACCAACTGGGAAAAACCTTTGCTATTAAGAGCCCAGCAAATGCCATCTGGTGGCTCCCTTACAAAGAGCAGTCACTGCTGAAGTACAGCCACTGTCTGTATCAGAAGACAATAAATACACTTATATATGTTCATGTAATATCATCCTCCATATTTGTATTCATTTAGATGGTACTCAAAGGTTCTTTAAAGATGGTATATGATAGTAATATAGCATAGTACTTTTTGTTAGTATCTTTCATGTTGGATATCTTCATTGTGTGAACTAAAAACTGTAAATAATGATATAATCAGTAACTCATGCAACTAATTAAAATGATTTAACCGATTACATTTACTTATTTATTTTTTCTTGGTAAAATAAAATATTGTTGAAATTCTTCTTATTAATTTTATTGTGAACAGGTAAAGCTGTAGCGCTGCATATGACATAATATATGAAAAAAGTAAACTATATATTATTTCATATAATGACATCTTGACATTTTATGTACTCTATTTAAAAGACTTACAAATCGTCTGATATCAAGAATTTAAAGATCATTGTCACATTATGAACCGAGAGGAAAACTAGGCTAAGGCTTGTGTTTCTCACGTATTTCGATGAACTGTCTGTATGCAGTAAATGTTTTTTTACCACATGGAGGCGCTCATGTCTAGTTTTCTAATTCTGTATCAAGACCAGAGAGAGTACAGCATGTCAAGAAATGAAAATTATTAATTTAATATTAACTTAATTTTACAATGTATTCAAATCTATTACTTTACAAAAATAATAATAATATCAATTGCAAATCAAAAAAATATATTTTTTAATGCATTCTATTATTATCGCAGTTAAAAAACTAATTTGTTTTAAGGAATGATACCCTTTAAAAATCTGATATGGGTTTATATTTAAGTTTAATTTTGTCAACTCTCTTTGTCTGAGTTGTAAGGTGTCAGGTCCAGTGTTGGGAAGGTTACTTTGGAAATGTAACTCAACACTGATTACTGTCAGACTTTCAGAATCCTTCTTCACTTGAATTGAGATTATACTAATTTAATTGTAAAGTAAAACCACCTCAAAATACGACTTTAGCAGCTCTTTTTACTTTGCAATCTTTTTGAGGTTAATTATAATAATAATAATAATAAAACCGTCAAGGAATGAGCATGTGTCCTAATCTGGGTCCTCAATTCCTGAAACATTTGTGTCTCATATTTTAAATATGTATATGTGTCAAAATATTTACTTATGGACTTACCCCGGACCTAAACAGATGTTTGGAACGTCCCCTGTTTGCTGGGTATAGGGAGAGCAGAGGTGAAAGTAAAACATCATTATTAAAGATAATGTTGTAGACAGAGATATATTTCTGCTGTGGCAAGTAACTCAGAAGAGTGGTCTAACAATACTAGGTGGTATTTTGTAGAAATGTAGAAAGACTTCAGTATAATTTCACTTTGAACATAAAATGCACATTGTTACTTTCAACCCCATCGTTTGGGACGAAAGTAACACAACAATTTAAGCTAGATTTTTTTCTGTTAGTCTTATTTTTCTTAGGTATACCTGATTGTGACCTTGTTAATATGTAACTGCAAACATATTTTGTCCCTCTCAAAAACATCTGGATAAAACCAGACCTCTGTTTGTCTTTCTGAACCTCACTCAGACATATTCTTTTGGTATAATATGACATAAACATTTGTAAGAAATGACGCAAGACACAGAAATTCACAGTATAGCATGCACTGGAACAAAATAAATACTTTTTGTCACTGTAACTCCGGACATTTAAACTTTATTTAATTTTATACAGAAAAAATCTGAAATTTAAACTTTAGGATGTTTTAAAGCACTAAATAACCTGTAGATTGATCTTTACACTTGAAACAAGAAAAACAACACCACTCATTAAAAAAATTACAGCTTCAATAATTTACTTTTTGTACTCGAAAACAGTTTTACTGACCTAACTTCGGGAAACGATGAGGAAATCATGTGATAGTTCTCAGCTCCATCAGGGATTGAATGCTGAATATCTGTCATAGCTGGGAATGCAAATGCAGAAAGAGGCTCGGAGAAAATCGCTTTGTTGTCAACTGCGTAAATGTTTGGAAGTCAAAAAAACACTGGACAACCCAGCTTGACCCCTGTGTACTGTGTTAAAAATCTGAGTACAATCTTACTGTCAAATTAACCCAAATTAGATTTGATATGATACAATCAAAAATCAGGTAGTATGAGTAAATCTTTACCTAATTTGCTGTTCTCAGTCAAAAATGACTGGCCTTTTAAAAACTGCTTGTGAATCTCTCATTCCGCAATATTATAACCAGGTCTTGGATTCGAGATTCTTGTTTTTTTTTTTTCAATTACTTCAGATATGAGCATCTGTCAGATGCATAAATGTAAATGTCACCCTCCTAAGAGAGTAGTTGAGAACCTCAAAATGCATAAAGAATATTATTTTAACCATAGAATTTGCCATCAAATTGACCCATAAACATAAAAAGTCACTAAATATGAAAAAAGCATAGGTTAACCAGTATTTCTGACAATCTGGGTCAAACTGACCAGCAACATAACATTATGGTTAAGGTGGTCCTTCCAGCTCTAACCATCTTGACCAGCTATCAAACCACCAGAAGCCAGTTTCAGTTGCATAAAAGTTTGCTAATGGTACCTTCGATCACATTCTCCAAGAAGAAGCTGAGCAGCGAATCTTCACAAATCTTGCCAGGAGAGATTTCTTTGATGTGCTTCAGTCTTTCCACAGCAATGATGATGTTCACCACTTGTCTCATGCTGTGAGGATGTGAAGACATCTCCAGTTTGATGTCTTCTTGTATGTCGCATTGGCATCTCTGGAGAAAAATAAATATGTTTTAGAAGACTTGATATTGATCTGCCATAACCATGAGTATATTTAACAGCAACTCACCATGCCGAGAAAATCTGGGCAGTCCATTTCATCAGAGTCAGCACTGTCAGAGTCTGTCTCGAATGCTCTGTTTAGGAAACAAACAAAATGCATCATTAGAGTAGATTCAAAGCTAGTTAAAGGAATAGAAATATTCTGCTTCAATTACAGATTTGACTTTATACACATCATCAGGTCAAGAACTATTTAATAATGCATTCATAAAAATATAAATAAACAAGTGATACTTGAACAAGAAAACAAGAAAACTATTTTTATATTTATTTATTTATTTATGAAATTAAAAAAAGCATGACAACATTTTATTATAGTATTAGCATGTTTGAATGATTAGGCATGCAATAACAAAAATGTTTATGATTAATTTTGATAATGAATGATTAATTTTTGATCTTGGTATTTCTGAATATTTCTTAAGGTCTTGACTACTCAAATTTTATATGGCTTGTCATAATGCAAGGATGCCATTAAACAGCTTATTACAGGCTTTTCAAAATAATAATAAAACAAAGTATTAAACAAAAATGTAGAAGGTTAAATACAAGAATATGAGCCTTTTGTTTTGTTCAGCAACAATTGTAAATATAGCTGCAAGCAGCGATGGCGGGCTCAAGCCACCAGTGCCATCGCCACCCCGGTGGCATCAGGTAAACTGTGCCCAGCAGGCACATGCATTCACAATATCCCTCTGGCAGTGAAGTTTTAAAGGATATGGCAGTTAAAGGGTTAATCCGAATCATCTAGACTTTAAAATCACATTCACAGAACAATATATATGTATAACTTTAGTAACACTTTACAATAAGATTCCATTCATAAACATTATGTTAACATGAACAATATTTATATAGCATTCATTCACGTCAGTTAATATTCAAAACTTAAACATTAAAACATTGTTTTATTGTGATTTTTTTCCAAGCACATTTTACCAATTCCTAACCATATAAATCTTAATAACTACCATTATTTTTTATTTAATCATTTATGAGTGCTATACAATAGTCCGGGAAAGCTGGAAGAGAAAAACTCCTTATATTCATGTGTGCAGAATTATTAGGCATGTTTTCTTTTACAGATGAAATGCGCTAAAATAGACTTTTAACTCAAACTGTAAGGTCGAAAATTATGAAATACCCATGAGAAATATCAAACACAAATGCAATACAGAAATGGATAAGTTAAGACTTGACCATTGTACAAAAAATACTGACTGGGTCATGAGGTCAAAAAAGAAGAAGAAAAAAACAGGTCAAGAAGAACTGACAAAAAGAATTGCAAAATAATTAGGAATTAATGTGAAGATTAATTTTTAGTCAATTCTGCAAGACAGACTTTTCAGGAAAGGAGGTGGAATAAAAATGAGCTCCTAAATCTTAATCCTGGATTCTGGAAGATATATTCCTCAAACCATCGAACAAGAGGAGGTGGTGCTGGTCCTTCACGAGTCACTCTAATCTGTGCATAAAGCCTATATAAAGACTTAATATATAGTATTTCACAATACTTCATGGTATTCTAATTAAATCATTTTTTGGAATCTTAAGTCTCTCAGAGCCTGACACCGAGTAATTCTGGAGACTCCAGGAAAGTGGCAGTTCTGTAAAATGTTGGCGCTGGAGACTAAATGCTCCCTGATAGTTTCACACCTAATTCATTTAACACACACACACACACACACACATTACCCACAGTGACAGTGGGACTGAGTGACATCAGATGTATGATAGTTTTTTTTAATTTTCTATCATCCATACAGTGTTGTATAGTCATGAAACTATGGTCATGAGACCAGTCATTCTGAGGAAATATGCCTCAGAATGACTGGTCTTCTATGTGTACATTTTTTTTTTTTAAGTGTTTAGAAGCTGCACTTTAAAAAAATAAAAAGACATTTACTGGTTCCTTTTTTACTATTATTTCAAAAAATCATCACGGCAAAACCATTCAAGCTATCCAAAATTCATTCACACCTATTCTGTAAGATTAATTCTTTAAACAGTGGTAAAAGAGGATGTGGTGCTGAACCTTCAAGAGTCACTCAAAACGTTATCTGTCCATAAAGCCTATAAAGAATTATTCTTAATATACAGTTCACAATACTTCAGCTTGTTATTCTAATTAAGTGAGGGTCATTTTATCAGTAAAATACATAAAATACATATTATTTTTCTTTGAAAGATTTCTATAAATGATTTAAATCATACTCGTTTCTACAATAATTATTTAAAAGTAATCCTATAGCTCCCTCTGGTGGCCATTATAGGTACTAAGAATTGCAAGCTTGATTTATAAGTTATGATAGTTTAAATTTTATGCTGGCTCTTGAAAGTGATAAAGCTATGAAACTTACTGTGCTTCCTTCAAATGAGGACTTCTACTTATATAAAAAATTATGAAGATTTAGAATGAAAAATTGTAAAGATATAGTAAAATATCTATTGTATTTTTTTATGTTACTTTAATAAATCTCTATGGCAACACCATTTAAGCTATCCTAAACCCATTCACAATTTAACATCTCAGTATGTAGGCATAATGTTGAAAAAGGAGTATGGAGTAGTATGAGTAGGAGTATGAATTCATTTGCAGGCTTTATCATAAATCCACAATAAAATTTCTGAGTTCTGTATCAATCTGTGTTGTTGTTTGTTTATTTTTGTGTTTTATTTTTCATAGGAAGATAACTTACTCTCATTTTTAATAAATGTGCTTATAAACCAAGGACAAGCTATTTATAGCTGTATTTATAAACTGCTTACTACTGACTATTGATATTGGGACAAGGCTTTATAAAGCATGAACTGACTATTTAATAATGAGTGCAGTTATTATAAAGTGTTATCAATGAATTTGCTAATGTTAACAAATTAGACATTATTTTACAGTGTTATCAAATCCTTAAATGACTCATAAGCATTTGTGAAAGTTCTGCTTGCATTACAGCTTAGTATTGATCTGTGAGCTGAACAGATTTACTGTTACATCCATGAGATTATGTAAATTAAAATAAATATAATGTCACAGGATGTCATAGGTCAGTATCAAATGAGTTTGAAATTATTATTTGCAGCACAAATAAGGTTTTTTTAGGATTTTTAAAAATCCCTAAAACTGTCAGAAAAAGGTTAAGGCCTAAGCTATTTCTATGTGAGTGGCTAATTTTATTTTTGTTTTTATAATTGTAATACACAAACTATGAAATTATACAAAATGTATAAAAAGATAAATAAATAAATACGCACACATTAAAAAAGCAGCCAAGTCGAATGAGTTTCCTTTTTTATATAGATTAAAATTGAAGACAGAAACAAGTGGTAAATGTGGTCACTTTAATATTCAAATCCAGTAGATCCAGTTTATGTTCACGTGGCTGTTTTCGTTTATATTCGCCAAGCTATTATGTATTTTGAAATAATCTTGTCCGTGATGTGTTCGTTCGTACGACGAAAGACAGAATCCTGCAGCTCGAGAGATATGTTATTCTGCCAGTCGCGCTTTCAAATAGTCTTGCACACTTAAACTGGTCACAAACACCTGCATTTACCTCTTGTTGTGTTACAGTGGGTTTATTGTGTGCATTTGTGGTAATATTTTATTTAAAAAAGCTCTTAAACAAGAATAAATTCGTTTGTTTTGAGCTGGACACTGTACGCGCTGATCGGAGGCGTGATTTCAGATAGGCAGCCGCGAATATTTCATTTTCACACAAACAGTTCAAAAACATCTAAATGTAGCTCTTGGTGTGTTCTAATTGGTTGATTGTGTGATATCGCTGTAATAATTTATTTTTAAAAGCTTTAAAACAGGAATAAATTCGTTTTCTCTGAGCTCTTTACTCCAGACGCTCGTGGTCACAGCGGTGATTCATCTCTCCTATTTCTCACGTATCTCTGGCCAGAAATAATTTATCCATGAGCCCTGAACCGGTAATAATCAGATATGTTGGTTTAGCTTGTCAGTGTGAATTAAATCTAAGTATTTGTTTGTATTTTTAACCGATTTAAAAGTGAAAGTAAAAGTTCGGGAATTGAACCTGTAGGGGCGCTATTTCTTTCAGACAATGGAAGTCTGAAGCACATATACTCAAACAGAGGGACAGAGTGAGATGAGATGTCTGACAGTTTTTTAATTTTCTGTTATCCATACAGTGTTGTAAAGTCGTGAAACTATGCATATTTCCTCAGAATGACTTTTTCATCTGTATGAAAAAATTCTTTGACGTGTTTGGAAGCTGCAATTTAAAAATACAATAATGATTCCCTTTGTAAGGTCATTTAAAACAATCACCACGGCAAAACCATTCAAGCTATCCAAAATCCATTCACAATTTAAGTTCCTATCAGAAATACTGATGTGTGTTCAGAGTTTTGTGAAATTCTAAGTATGTTATTTGCCTCAAAATCACCTGAGAAGTATTCCAGTTTGACATGTTGCCACGGCAACAATTTTTTAGATATCAATATCCCCCTTGCAGATTTATATCGGCTGTGTTTTAACATTATTCTGATGAAGTTTGAAGCAAATCGAGTAATAATAAGATGCTGAATTCAAATCATTTTGAAAATGACACACTTCCTTCTGCCAGTTGGTGGCGCTATAACTTTGACTCCTAATAGTCACATATATGCGATCGACATCATACAACGAATAATCTGATGAAGTTTGATTAAAATCAGGAAATGTATGTGGATGGTATTAGACACTTCCTGTTTCTAATTTCTTGCCATAATTTCAACGCCTCGCCACGAGCAAACCGTTCGAGATATCAAAAATCCCCTGGCAATTTTTCATCCCCAGTGTCTTGAGATCATGTTGACCGAGTTTGGCGGCAATCGAGAAAAAAACCTATGACAAGTATTTCAAATTCCAGAGCATGCGCTTTTTACATAACTCTAAATAGCTGACTTCCTGTTGGGTGGAGCCTATGACATGCAATACGAAAGTTGTTCGGCACGATGAGATCTATATGTGTACTGAGTTTCATATGAATATGTGCAAGTATGTGTGAGCTATACATCAACATTTCTGACTGTGTTCCAGGGGGCGCCGTAGAGCCCCTGTGCCACGCCCGGGTCCCAGCCTCTGCAGGCTCCTAAAGGCCACAGATTCCAAAGTTTGCGCGAATTTTCAAGAGTTTTTGAGTATGTTAAGGACCCCAAAAGCCCCCACAACTTTGACGAAAAATTTGAATACTAAACCCTAAATAGCCAACTTCCTGTTGGGCGGAGCCTATGATATGCAATACAAAAGTTGTTTGGATTGATGAGATTTATATGTGTACCGAGTTTCATACGTCTACGAGCAAGAATGTATGATATATGGCCCTCCATATTCCAGGGGGCGCTGTAGAGCCCCTGTGCCACGCCCGTGTATCAGTCTCTGCCCGGCCCTAATGGCCGCAGGTTCCAATCTGTGTGCCAATTTTCAAGACTTTTTAAGCACGTTAAGGGCCCCAAAAGCCCCCGAGACGTTGGAAAAAAATAATAATAATAATAATAATAATAATAATAATAATAAAAAATAATCCTAAGGAAAACAATAGGCCTCTCGCCCTTTGGGCTTGAGCCCTAATTATGCAGTTGGTTTTTTGTGGTCACCGCTTTTGCAATACTGTGATGTAACTAAAGTTTTCAAAAAGTATCCGAATTTGCAACAGTTTTGAACTACACATGGGATTAACATAAGAAAACAATTATTTATGAAATTGAAAACATAGTGAGTTAAATATTACCCATGTGACAACTAGCCCCGGTCACAACTGACACCAATCTGTGCAGAAAAAACTTCTACACACTTATTAAGATTTACTTGTACTTGAAAGAAATTTAAGACTTACAATACCTGCAGTGTTATTTTGTTGAGTGATCCCTGAAAAGACAGCGACTTACTCAAGCCCCACTGCAAGAATCAGATAACAGCCCATAAAATCACATCACATCAGCAGTGGCCAAGAAACCTCGGACTCAATGAATTAATTTTCTATTATGCAGACTTCAGGTAGTGAGTGTGGGTCAGATCACCTCCAACAACATCACACCGAGCACAGGAGTCCCACAAGGGTGTGTTTTGAGCCCGCTTCTCTACTCGCTCTACACATAGGTTACTGAGGATTTTTAGGTCAGCTTACATCTGTGATCTCTGATTGGGTTCATTTGCTGGCTTCTATGGCTGAAGTACGCTGTGTTTTCCCACCTGGGGTGTTGTAATACTAATAGGTAATTTAATCAGTGGGCTGATTCACACAGACCAAAACAAAAACACAACACAAAAGGCACATTTCAATGTAGAATAACTAGCTGTAACATTGTTTTTTTTTGTGGAAAAAGAAGTATGTTAACTTGCTTCCTAAATATCGTCAAACATATTATGCTATTTTTATGTTTTAGAACATTCAAAAATATAACATACAGCACCTTTAAAATTATATTATATATTTTTTTTTCATTTTTAGTCATTTAAACTGCCTTAAAGGTCCCAATGACATGGATTATTTCCTTTTCTTTAAATGCTTTTTAATGTTTCCTTAGGTGTATTTATATTGTTAGTATGATTTTTACATTTAAAATTTAGAAATAAAAAGCATTTTTAGATCCTGATATTAGCCCTCTGGCTTGAATGCTCTGTTTGAAGGGGCGTGTTTGCTGCAAGACTCAGAGTAAACCACAACTGTTGTGATTGGCTGACATCTTTGCATTCGAAATGCATATTACATGTGAAACCCCTCTCATATATATATATATATATATATATATATATATATATATATATATATACATACACACACACATTACTATTACAGCTGTCGAGATTAACGAATCCTGGAAGTGTTGATTATATAATTATTTTTTCGATCTTTTCCCCATCACATGAAAGGCTGCAGTGATGAGCATTGAGTAGACAGAGTCTGTTTATCACGTGAATGCAGTGATCTCGTCATAATTGCAACACGTTTTCTCTCACTAAATGCTTTCACCACAGCTAACAGCAAACACATGAATACAGTAAGAGCTCCGTTCATTGTAACGGCAGTTTGGGCAAGTGTGCACATATATACTCGCGATGTGTAACAGCTCCGGAAAAAAGCAAGCCTTCTTTGATCGCTCTCTGTAGTTAAATCACAATTTAAATAACAGATTTGTTTCATGCTACTAAGAGAAACAACGTGAAGTTGATCGTTTAGTCACTGGCTTGATTCACTGATGCATAAACAGTATTAAACGATTTAGAAAGAAAGTCTGTGTGAACTTGAATGATTAGCTACACATCAGAAATCACTGATCACAGATCAGGCATTAATGAACACTGTCACTCACTGTTTGTGCCGGTGCCATCGAATCCATATCATAAAAGTCTGTTTGTAACGCCTGTGCTGACATTGCGACTGAATTATATGTAAATATTTGGGCGGGCAAAGCAGAGAAAGGGGAGGTAACAAATCTCGTTACAACGTCACAACGAGGAGATTCAGCCCGTTTGAGTTTCCATTTTCTCAAAGGCAGAGAAAGATAGAAAAATCTCAATTTACACCGATTCAAATTTCTAGAAACTTGGGGAGCATATACAGGCCAGGGGAACTCATATTAATGTTAAAAAACCTCAGAAAGTGACATTTTCATGTCATAGGACCTTTAATAATTGCCTGTTTAAATGAAACTATGACAAAGAAATATTATTATAGCATAAGTGCTGAATTAATTTGCTGATTCAGACTTTAAGAAACCTAACCTAATGAACTTTTTTTAAAAACAGGTCACGAATCAAACGTTCTGGATGAATTAATGACCTCTTGTGACGAGAAAGTTTGAGAATGTCCACAATTGGGTTATTATGAAAATAAATGCTTCAGCAGAGAGGGTTTTTGGGGTCTAGTTATGCAATCCCCATTCACTCGCTTTAAAATAAATTCCCTCTTTTAAAAAACATTGGGCATACAATTGTCCAGCAGAATTTCTGCGTTTATGAAACTTCCTCATATAGCTTCTGGAAAATGCTGGTATAACATGCCACTTTACATTATGAGAACACATGACATGAAAACCAGTTCATAAGAACAGCTGAGGTTGCATTAGTGAGCAAGTGATGCAATGCTACATTTATCCAAATCTGTTCCCATGATGAAACAAACTCATCTACATCTTGGAAAAACTGAGGGTGAATAAATGTTCAGGTATTTTTTATTTTTGGGTGAACTATTCCTTTAATAAAATGTAATGAATCTCACGTGTCAAGCAGTCCATATGAAACATCTGCAGCACTGGTGTCTATCATTCATGGCTTTGATTTCAAATCAGCAATCATGTATCTGTTTAGGGACATGAGCAACCAACTGGGAAAAACCTTTGCTATTAAGAGCCCAGCAAATGCCATCTGGTGGCTCCCTTACAAAGAGCAGTCACTGCTGAAGTACAGCCACTGTCTGTATCAGAAGACAATAAATACACTTATATATGTTCATGTAATATCATCCTCCATATTTGTATTCATTTAGATGGTACTCAAAGGTTCTTTAAAAACGGTATAGTAATATACCATAAAGTATCTTTCATGTTGGATATCTTCATTGTGTGAATTAAAAATTTATTTAAAAAAGTAAAAAGGAATTTTGGGTTTTCATGAGCTGTATGCCAAAATCATCAGTATTAAAACAATAAAAGACCTGAAATATTTCAATTGGTGTGCAATGAATCTAAAATATATGAAAGTTTAATTTTTATCATTACCTTATGGAAAATAATGAACTTTTTCACAATATGTTAATTTTTTGAGAAGGACCTGTATTTCAATGAACTGTCTGTATGCAGTAAAATGTTTTTTTTTTTTTTTACCACATGGAGGCGCTCATGTCTAGTTTTCTAATTCTGTATCAAGACCAGAGAGAGTAGCTACAGCAGAGGGCGCTGTGACCTGTTTTTTTATATAATTATATAAAGAGTTATTTTATGAAGCATAAATTTGAAATACAAGCTATTATACATTTGTAAAGTTTCAGTTTATTTCCCAACCTCGTATTTCTTAATAAATTGTCATTGTTTAATATGCCATTTAATCGATTATTTGGGGGCGATTCAGCCAACGCAATATGCAATTATGGGTGAGATGAATGTAAATGACATTCTATAACAAAGAATAAGTGTTCTGTTAATTGGGTTTATCCAACTAGTGCATTAAAATGTATAAATGCAGTTGATTTATGCTGTTAAGAGCTAAGCACAAGATTTAACTTTTTCCCTTTTGTGCACATGTGACTTATTTGTTAGTGCACTTTGGTATTCTGTTATAATTATATGATAGTCTTAAGTAAAATACAACTTTTCAGTGCAGAATCTTGTTCGAAAAAAGCACAGTGAAGAAGTTGTTGTTTTAATTAACTACACAACACCAAGTAACATCCATGTCTTGTTTATTCAAAAATACAAATCAGTGCAATGTAAAACAATTCTCATTTTAAAATAAATTATAATATATATCAAACATTATGGCAGCAGATTCCAAGAGTTTTTGAGTAGGTTAAGGGTTCCACAAAAGTCCCAGAGACGTTGGAAAATAATAATAATAATAACAATAACAATAATAATAATAATAATAATAAATATAGAGCTCTCACCCTTTGGGCTTGAGCCCTAGAAATAAATAAAGCTGTTCAAAATGAATTTACCAATCCCAACACATTTAGAGCATAGAAAAAGACAACAACAACAACAACAAAAACAACAAAAACTGATCAATACATCAGTACATCAGCTCAGGCATTTTTGCAACCCTGAATAAATCCAGACTATAAACTGTACTTGGTACATACTCTCTGAAAATGTGTTTCTGGATCAAGTCCGGATTAGTTTTTGATCCTCAAGTGTGAAGTCTAGGATTCGTTCAGTTGGCCTCTGGTACATTTCCACCTTCTCCCAGTCGTCAAAAGCGGTGGTAATAAACCATCCAGGAAATTTAACAGATTCAAAAGTGTTGTAAGCTGTACCCGTCTCTTTCCTGAAGAAGAGGAGGCTGTCGTTTCCATTCGGGTCATCAGTTTTAATGGTGTTCAGAGGGCCTTTGACCTCCTAAAACAATAAGAAAAATGTTTAAATCCTCATTTTAGGATGTGGAAAACATTTTTTTAGGGAAGTTTAATGTGTTTGTGCTGCACAAACCTTCAAGATCAGAGCGGGGGAAGAACCGTCTGACTGGGTACAAGCAAGGTAGAGGTTGCTGTTGGAAATTTCCAGACACACAGGCTGGGCGTCTTTTGGTGTTGCACTCGAGATGTACGTTGACATACTGAACTGAACTGAAAGAAACATAAAATGTGTAGGGGGAACCGTCAAAAGGACATTTCAGAAGTCATGCATTAAGATGCAAAAGCTTGTGTTTTAAAGATTTACCTTTGTATTGCATTGTTCCAGCACTCAGCGTCACAGCCTTCAAATGAAGAGGATCGCTTTGTTTGTTGCTCTGTACCAGAGTCTTTTTGTATTTATCACAAACGGTGCACTGCAAGGTCTGCCTGGTCTTATTGTAAGTGGGTGCTACATTAACCATACGCTCTGTGGAAATAGAAAGAACATCAATTACAAAAAGAACAAATGCGTAAATGTTTGGAAGTCAAAAAAACACTGGACAAACCAGCTTGACCCCTGTGTACTGTGTTAAAAATCTGAGTACAATCTTACTGTCAAATTAACCCAAATTAGATTTGACATGATACAATCAAAAATCAGGTAGTATGAGTAAATCTTTACATAATTTGGTGTTCTCAGTCAAAAATGACTGGCCTTTTAAAAACTGCTTGTGAATCTCTCATTCCGCAATATTATAACCAGATCTTGGATTTGAAATTCTTGTTTGTTTTCTTTCAATTACTTCAGATATGAGCATCTGTCAGATGCATAAATGTAAATGTCACCCTCCTAAGAGAGTAGTTGAGAACCTCAAAATGCATAAAGAATATTATTTTAACCATAGAATTTGCCATCAAATTGACCCATAAACATAAAAAGTCACAATATATATATATAAAAAAAATAGGTTAACCAGTATTTCTGACAATCTGGGTCAAACTGACAAGCAACATAACATTATGGTTAAGGTGGTCCTTCCAGCTCTAACCATCTTGACCAGCTATCAAACCACCAGAAGCCAGTTTCAGTTGCATAAAAGTTTGCTAATGGTACCTTCGATCACATTCTCCAAGAAGAAGCTGAGCAGCGCATCTTCACAAATCTTGCCAGGAGCGATTTCTTTGATGTGCTTCAGTCTTTCCACAGCAATGATGATGTTCACCACTTGTCTCATGCTGTGAGGATGCGAAGACATCTCCAGTTTGAAGTCCTCTTGTATGTCGCATTGGCATGGCATCGTTCTAACATAAAGCATAAAACTAAACAGTGAGAAAATGAAATGACTTTCAATTAAGATACATGTGAAAGTGCATTACGTTGCATACCTGTCGTTTAGTTCAGTTCCCTCTTAGAGTCACTGAGCTGGTTAAATCGTTGTTTCTCTTGTGAGAGTGTTTGGCTGAATGAGTTGTGACAGTGGAAGTGAGCTTTTATACAGAGCAGCGGGATTTTCCCCTTAGAGAATAGCGTAACAAAGGAAGACAAGTCAAGATTTCATCATAACCATAAACAGGTTTTTAAAGTAATCCTTTAAAGTGTAAATAAACTATCAGTTTCTTCTGTTCGCTATGACTCTAAGATAATTTTTTTAATTGAAAAAATAATAATGCTAATCATACATAGATTCAACCCTTTGATGACAATGAATCTGTTCTCACTTACTTAAAAGTCAGTTTGAAGTGTTTTGACTGTCCTAAAGTACAGTCAGATATTGTAAAAGCAAAAAAATTTTTTTTTTGAATATTTCTACTAAAATGTTATATGGCATGTCATAATGCAAAGTTGCCATTAAACATCTTATTACAGGCGTTTCAAAATAATAATGAAACAAAGTATTAAACAAAAATGTAAGAGGTTAAATACAATGATATGAGCCTATTGTTTTGCTCAGCAACAATTGTAATTACACAGTTGCTTTTTTTGTGGTCACTTGTTTTCCTGTCTGCTTTCGAAATACTATGATTCACCATTAGTATCCTAATTTGCAACAGTTTTGAACTACACATGAGATTAACAGAAGAAAACAATTATTTATGAAACTGAAAACATAATAAGTTAAATATAACCCATGTGACAACTAGCCCTGGTCACAACTGACACCAATCTGTGGCAAAATTAGCAAAAACTTGTTCACACTTATTGAGATCTACTTGTACTTGAAAGAAATTTAAGACTTACTTTAGACGTGATACCTGAAAAGGGAGTACAGGAGTCCCACAAGGATGTGTTTTGGGCCCGCTGCTCTACTTGTTCTACACATATGACTGTGTGTCCACTCGCACCTCCGCTTCTGTCATCAAGTTTGCGGATGATGCAGTGGTGATGGTGATTTCCAACAACAGTGAGGCTGCCTACCTTGATGAGGTACAGAGTCTGACATCATGGTGCCAAACAAACTGTCTCTTTCTGGATCTCAGCAAAACCAAGGGCTGGTTGTGGACTTCAGGAAGAGGCAGCATCGGATCCACACCCCACTCATCATTAACGAGACCCCGGTGGAGAGAGTTAGCAGCTTCAGATACCTTGGTGTACTCATCTCCGAGGACCTGACCTGGACTAACCACATTCAAGTTCAAGTTAAAAAAGCCAGACAATGACTGTACCATCTGATTGGGGCTATAGAAAACATATTGACTCAGTGCATGTCATTGTGGTATGGAAACAGCTCTGCAAAGAGTAGTGCACTCTAATGAGTGCATCTCCAGATCTGATCTCCCAAAGACATGCACCCCAGGAAATCTAGGGATGTGAAGGTCCTCAGACTCCACCCACACTGAAAACCCATTGGTTAATCTGATGGGATAAAACGGAGAGGCTCAGTAGGAATTTCTTCCCTCGATCAGACTACTAAACCTGAACATTAAACACACTGCACTTTAGAGACCCTGGTAGTGTAGGGCTACCCTATAACTCTCTGCACACTGCACTTTTTTTAAGACATCCTAACTCTGCATCTCATCTGCACTGCATATTGTTTACATCTCTGCGCATCATCTGTGTAGCAGTTTCTTTGTAGCATTTCTACACAGCATTGGTGTAGTAGTAGCTTAATATATTGTATGTATTTAATTATCTTTTTATTATTTCTGTATATTTCATTATTTGTATTTAATTCTTCTTTTTTTCCGGATATTTCATTATTTGTATTAAATGTTCTTTTTTTCCTTTTTTTTTTTTTTGCACAGTCTAAAAGAGTATACCAGACCTATATTTCACTGCTTGTTGTATGTCATATAACTTGTACGTGACAAATAAAATCTTGAATCTTTATAAATGTAGATAACATGATCAGTGTCACAAATTTGTGACCAAAATGTCACTACTTGCCAGGTTGAGAATACATAACAGGAACAGTCGCAATTTACAATGAAAGGATATTTATCCACGTTTTAATTCGTCTTTTTTGAATTGCTGAGGCTTTTGATGTCAGCTTACATCTGTGATCTCAGATTGGGTTCATTTGCTGGCTTCTATGGCTGATGTATGCTGTGTTTTCCCACCTGGGGTGTTGTAATACTAATAGGTAATTTAATCAGCGGGCTGATTCACACAGACCAAAACTAAAGCTAGTTATTCTATTTCAAAGTAGAATAACTAGCTGTAGCATTGTTTTTTTTTTTGGAAAAAGAAGTATGTTAACTTGCTTCCTAAATATCGGCAAACATATTATGCTATTTTTATGTTTTAGAACATTCAAAAATATAACATACAGCACCTTTAAAATTATATTTCATTTTTAGTAATTTAAACACTGCCTTAATAACTGCCTGTTTAAATGAAACTATGACAAAGAAATATTATTAAAGCATAAGTGCTGAATTACTTTGCTGATTCAGACTTTAAGAAACCTAAATTAATGAACTTTATTTTTTGATCTTAGATTTGTTTCTTTTTCTTTATTTTTAAATTGTGTTATTATGAAAAGAAATGCCTTAGCAGAGAGGGTTTTGGGGGGTGTGGTCTAGTGATGCAATCCCCATTCACTCGCTTTTAAAATATATTGGGGCAAGAATGTCCGGCAGAATTTCTGTGTTTATGAAACTTCCTCATTTAGCTTCTGCAAAAGGCTGGCATAACATGTTAACCTCAGCAGCACTGCAACTTTACATTATGAGAAAACATGACATGAAAGCCAGTTCATAAGAACAGCTGAGGATTTGCCAATTTAACTTCTTAATTTTACTGTATTTCTATGAAGTTTCTGTCGTACAACAGACAATCAGGATTTGTTAACGTTCTAGTAAATAACAGGAAATTGCGTCATAAACCACAATAACAGCAGTGTCTCTGCCCTTGTAAAACTAGTTTGGCCTGGACTTTATCCTGACATCCTGTGACTCGGTTTTTCTAGGTGTGTTACTAAAGGATGTGTAGCATCATTAGATATATGATCTCAAAATGACACATACTAGTTACATCATAGCCTCAGATTCTTGTTTCCTGTTGTCGTGTCCAGTATTACAGAAATCTGAAAGGGTGTGTGAAGGAAGAAAGACAGATAAAATATTATAAGCTAATATTATTGTAAGTTATAATATTTTATATAAATATTACTAGGAGCAACTGTTTAAATCAATTGAGTCTTGATGATATAGTGATATACCCTACCGTTCAAAAGTTTGGGGTCAGGAATATTTAAGAAAAATATATAAGGAATATTTAAATAAAAACTTTTTTTAATTATTACTTTATACTCAGTACCAATGCATTAAATTGATCACACATGTCAGTAAAGACATTTGTATTGTTACAAAAGTTCTCTATTTCAAATAAATGAAATTATTCTACAAAAAAACCATGAAACAGCAAAACTGCTTTCATTGTTGATGATAATATTCAGAAATGTATGTTGAGCAGCACATCAGCATGCTAGAATGATTTCTGAAGGATCATGACTGCTGAAAATTCAGCTTTGTATCACAGGAATGAAACTACATTTTAAACTGTAATAACATTGCACAATATTAATAGTTTTAGTGTATTTTTAATCACATAAATGATTAAACATTTGAACGGTGTTGTATGCTTGTACATGCGTATGATGTAACCTTGTTTGTACTTCCAAATATGGTCTGCCATCACTTCCATGTGTGTAAAACAAAATTGGTCATGAGGTACTTTATACTCTTGGGTAAATTAAAGAGTATTTAAAGTTTATAGATTTAAGAACCCACACTATATATCTATTTCTATATCTCTATATCTCTCTATATCTCTATATATCTATATATATATATATATATATATATATATATATATATATACACACACACACACACACACACACACACACATATATACATATATACATACATACATACATATATATACACACACACACACACACACACACACATACATGCATATATATATATATATATACACACACACACACACACACACATATATATACATACATACACTGTTAGAAATGTCTGTAAATTTAACAGTATTTAACTGTAAAATGAACTGTATTTTACTGTAGGACAGTTATACAGCATATTACTGTATTTTAAAGTAACATTTTGGGGAATACCCTCTTGGCGACACTAAATTACAGTATTTTTAATTTACTGTAAATTTAAATACAGTAAAGAAAAAATGAGCGCGAAACCTGACCAATCACAGATCAAGTTTTATATCCCACTTGGAGAAAGAAGAAAACAAGACACACAGATGCGAAAAGAACCAGTCAGATGCAAAGGTGGGTACAAATATTACTTCTTTTACTTTAAATATATTATATCTTTGGTTTAACTAAAACAAAAATATAAATAAAAAAAACGCTGCCACTGTATGGCGCGCAGTCACCTCACATTTATGCTGTGAAGAGAGCTAGAGAGAGTTGTGGTGACACTGTGCAAACATTCATATTTCTTTCCTTTCTTTCCCTTTTCTGAACGTTTCACCGTCAAAATATGGACATTAACGGGTCTCTGCCTTGGGTTTGACCACTCCATGAGCTGGTGAGTGTTCATGTGAACTGTTAGCCGAACAACAAAGCTTTCGTGGATTTAGCTTAAAGTCAGTCGGATTTTTTCCCGCTATTATCGCTTGCTGTTAACTGATTACCCCATATAAATGCACGTCATGCTTGTAGTGCTAGAGTAAAACCCGCAATGTTCGTGTCGTGTGCAAACACTGGCGTCTCTGTGGAGACATTATACGCCTTTATTAATCATGCCAAAGGGCATAAAAACACGGCGAACTTAAGGTTTTCGTGTGCAGTTCCTGAATGCTCATACACTTTCCAAAGCCTCTCCGCCCCTCAGTCTCACATTTAACGTTACCGCAAACACATAAAGTTAAGGAAACTAAACAACCAAGAGAAAAATATGTCTACTTCAAATGTAACATTTGTTCTGTACATCAGCATCGGGAGAAAAACATAATCTCGTTCGCGAAAATGCGCCGCAAATGGCACAGAACACAATGGAAATGTTTTCAGGGGACCCCAGTAAGTGACGAACCCGACTGTGTACATCCAATGCGTGATCAACGGCTGTCCGAATTCACTCACAGCTTCAAGTGAACCGTATTAGTGGACTAATGTAGAAATGAGTAAATGAGTGTTAAGGGGGCGATTTCGGATTTAGCCAACGTAATTTCCTCATTATTTTAACCTGGGATGTTCTCGTGACAAAGCAGCATGGTGTCTATCAGCTTAATAGCTGTACTTAGGACATAACTGTCTTATTATTGCTGTTAACATAACTGTTGCAAATAAATACATTTTATACAAAAAAAGTTTTCGTAATATGCTTTATTTATCTGTGTGTGTCTTAACTTTAAAATTAGCTGTTTCATCTTTGGACCCTACATTACCTTACATTTCTTACCTATGAAACTTATTTAAACATAACATTACATTTTTTTTTACAATGTTACTAATGTATAGATTAATATCTCACCCTCATGTTCTTTTTACATTTTTTATATTGTATATAAAGTTGTATGTCATAAATATGTAATCTCTGTATTTTTTGCAAGAAAACAAAAGTAGACATTGAGTACTAAACATGCTCCATCCGGGTTCGTCACATATTGGGTCCCCTGGAAATATTTCCGTTGTGTTCTGTGCCATTTGCAGTGCATTTCTGTATTTGGTTGTGTTGTGAGTATTTGGTTGTTTTGTTAGACATTTTTCACATCAAATGATCTAACTTTTTTTTCTGTTATGTAAAGGTTAAATGTTAACCCTGACAACAGCAAGTGCTCCTCAAAGTTCCACGTCATCAAAAGAAGTGGGAAGATGGTGCAAAGGAAGAACTCTGGTCTGAACCCTCATGTATCCTCCTTCATTAAAGGGATAGTTCACCCAAAAAATTAATTCACCCATTAATAACTCACCCTCATGTCGTTCCAAACCCGTGAGACCTCCATTTATCTCCTCTGTCCCTCCATTGAAGCTGTGTGTTCGGTCTGCTGTCCATGTCCAGAAAGGTAAGAAAAACATCATCAAAGTAGTACATGTGACATCAGAGGGTCAGTTAGAATTTTTTGAAGCATCGAAAATACGTTTTGGTACAAAAATAGCAAAAACTACGACTTTATTCAGCATTGTCTTCTCTTCCGTGTCTGTTGTGAGAGAGAGTTCAAAACAAAGCAGTTTGTGATATCCGGTTCGCGAACGAATCACTCCATGTAATTGGATCCTTTTGAACCAGTTCACCAAATCGAACTGAATCATTTTAAACGGTTCGCATCTCCAATACGCATTAATCCACAAATTACTTAAACTGTTAACTTTTTTTAATGTGGCTGACACTTCTGAGTTCAAACAAACCAATATCCCGGTGAACTGCTGTGAGAAGAGAACTGAAGATGAACACCGAGCTGAGCCAGATAACGAACAAAATACTGACTAGTTCACGAGTCAGCCACATTAAAAAAGTTAACAGCTTAAGTAATTTGTGAATTAATGCGTATTGGAGACGCGAACAGTATAAAACGATTCAGTTTGATTTGGTGAACTGGTTCAAAAAGATCCGGTTACATCGAATGATTCATGAACTGGATATCACAAACTGCTTTGTTTTGAACTGTCTCACAACAGACCCGGAAGAGAAGACAATGCTGAATAAAGTCGTAGTTTTTGCTATTTTTGGACCAAAATGTATTTTCGACGCTTCAAAAAATTCCAATGGACCCTCTGATGTCACATGGACTACTTTGATGATGTTTTTCTTACCTTTCTGGACATGGACAGTAGACCATACACACAGCTTCAATGGAGGGACTGAGAGCTCTCGGACTAAATCTAAAATATCTTAAACTGTGTTCTGAAGATAAACGGAAGTCTCACGGGTTTGGAACGACATGAGGGTAAGTTATTAATGACCTAATTCAGATTTTTGGGTGAACTATCCCTTTAAGGAGTTTCTTGATTTCAGCTGGCAAAACTATTAAGCTACTAAGAGCAAATACATTCTACACAGGAGTTTTCTGAATTAGTAAATTTTTAAGATTGTTCTTATGACTGAATCTGTTCATGTCTGTTGTTTTAAAATGCTCTTAATATGAAACTTTTATGTATAAATGAAATGTATTCAAGTTTTTGGAAAACTGAAAGTACAATCTGCAAGAATATTAAAATGTTATTTCAAGTATTACAATTTAACTATTAAACCAATAAAAGAAGTTAAACAGTCTTTTGTTTCTTTTTATAGTTTTTACTACTGAGACATGAGACCTGTTGAAATACAATAATTTGTAAAGTTTTACAATACATAATAAAAGTGAACCAATTACAGTACATTTAACAGTGTAAAGTAATATTTTATTGTATTAAAATATATAAAAGGAGAAAAAAAAACATAATTGTGTTTTACAGTAAAAAAATATATTACTGCAAATACATTTACAGCAAGTTAAATGGTACTGTAAATATGAATACAGTATTTTTACTGTAAGTTTAATTTACAGTAAGTTACTGGCAAACTGCTGCCAGTAAGTTACTGTAATTTCTACAGGAAATTTTTTACAGTGTACATACATATATATATATATATATATATATATATATATTATATATATATATATATATATATATATATATATATATATATATACTGTATATACACACATACATATATATATATATACACACAAAAATAGAACTCAACAGAAAAATGATGTTAACCACAATGAGTAATGACACATATATAGTTTCAATGAGGACAAAAAAAAAAAAAAAAAAAAACTTGCAAGCACAGCCACCCACATTCACTCACAAATATTAATAAACCACATTTACTCATTTACTCACACACACACACACACACACTAATAATATAAATTATAAACAGGTGCAAGGACTGTGTGATTCAATTATTAATATTTTTTTCTGGTTGGTGTTATTCTTTTGTTAAAAAATAAATATTTTAACTTAAAGGGATACTCCACCACAAAATGAAAATGCATCGATCCCTTACCCCCACACAGAACAGCATACGCAGTTTGAGTTCAGCTCATATTCTCCAAAATTGTACAACGCTGATATATCGCTGTTATACAGAGAGACACAGAGGAGACGACTTGCTGAATAAAGTCATTATTTCTAGGTGTACAAAAAGTACTCACGTTGCTTCATAATGTTACAGTTGAACCACTGATGGCAGATGGACTACGCTGACGTGACGATGCTTTTCATACTTTTCTAGACCTTGAAAGTGTATTTTATTTGTCTCAAGCCTCCGTTTTCATCCAAAATATCTTAAATTGTGTGCCAAAGATGTACAAAGCTTTTACGGGTTTGGAATGACATGGAGGTAAATGATTAATGGCAAAATGTTCATTTTGGGGTGGTGTATCCCTTTAATGATGTGTTCATGTCTCATAAAGGTGATGCCTGTTTGAAGAATGCCATTTGGTGGCATAGAACCATTTTACCTGAATTGTTTAATACTTTTTCATTGTATTCTTCAGTGCTTGAGGCATATTGAAACAGCTGTACCTAAATATTTTTCATGCTTTTTATGTTGGACTAATTTCAGTTACATTTACCTCTAAGCTATGTAGTTTAAATTTGAATTTATTTATTTAAGATTTTTATCCTATTAAGCTGCATGTGGACACTTTTTGAGTAGAAATGCATATTGCAATTTTATTTTGTTGCAAATAAAACTCCCATAGCACATAGCTACTGTAGTTTTAAGTTACTTTAATATATACATTCAGTTAAATCATTAAACATTTGTATGACTTGACAGTGACTCGCTGGACCTTGACAAAAGCAGTGACTTGACTTGAAATGCTTGATTCTCACAAAAATTTACTTCCTTGAGACTTACTTGTGACTTGCACATGTGTGACTTACTTCCACCTCTGGAAAACACACAAGGAAACTGAAAGTGCTTTGAATATAACCAGTAACCGCATGAGATCTTTTGGACAATTAAGTCACTTACAAATTTTTGCTGTGTAAAGCAATCCGTTCCTTTCACAGAATTTTGTACCCGCTCACCAAACCTCAAGCCAACAGTCACATTGGAAAGGACACCAAACAGTCCCAGGAGTATTTAACACTCGGGATCTTCCCCAGGCCTAAATGTTATTTCCTCTCTTCCCCTTCAAAAGGATCATATGAAAGGCTTGCCCAAAGGGGAAGTGGTGAATAAGCATACAGTACTGGTTCTTACGTCTTCTAACCAGTTAGACAAAAGGAATTGCATCACTACCAAATTAGCATTAGAGGAAGAGCATGGGCCCGTGTCTAACCCCGCCCCCCATCATTAAGTTCGGATGGTACGACACTAGAACTTGCCTGAACTCAGATCATTCTTGACTCAGACGTTCATTATCAGCTTTAAGCGGGAACACCAGGTCTCACAATCACTTCATCTCATCCTCCAAGGTGACCGTCAAAATAGAAAAGATGCAGAGGAAAGTACAAACAGTACACTGACGCGCTAGCTGTTGTTTCGAAGTCAAACAAACACCAATTAACATCACAAAATAAAAAAGAAATAAATGGGAGTCACGTCTCTGCTTTATACCAAATGTAGACCCGACGTGCAACAGACATAATAGAGAGACGTATGCCACACTAGAACTTGCACCCAAGGAAATACCACACACCCAGGTGCTACTCAAGGATACACAGCTTCGCTACTACTGAAAATATGTCTCATCAACAGGTTACCAATTAAATACCCAGTAAAAAAAACATAATAAAGCTTACACACACACACACACACACACACGGGGAAAGCGACCGGACATTAAAACCCATCGACCTTTATGTCTGACAAAACAAGAACACAGAGCAGAATAACCATAATGTCTCACTTAGACTTGCTTCTTATAAAGAAAAAGATTTTCAGCGGATGGGTTATTATGACAGCAACAGAAATGAGCACTCTTGTAAATAACTGCTTAAAAAAAGGTTACATGACTATTTTGCATCAGAATAATGGAACAGATGAAGGCTTGAATTTCTTGAACATAAAGTCCTTCCTGAAAGTTACTCAAATAATATTGTTGCTTTACACATCAAAACCTTTTTTAAGAAATGCATATTTCTATTCATAAAGATTGCACTAAATTAATCAAAAGTGACAGTAAAGACATTTATGATTTTTATTTCAAATAAATGCTGTTCTTTTGCACTTTTATTCATCAGTAAATAATGGAAAACTGTATCATGGTTTACACAAAAATATGAAGCAGCACAACCGTATTCAACATTGATAATAAGAAAGATTTTTCTTGAGCAGCAAATCAGCATATCAGAATGATTTCTGAAGATCATGTGACACTGAAGACTGGAGGAATGATGTTGAAAATTCAGCACTGAATTACAGGAATAAATTACAATTTAAAATATATTCAAACAGAAAACTAATAATATTTTCACCATATTTCACTTGGTGAGCATAAGAAAAATGGTTGAAAAAAAACAACAAACAAACAATTATTCCAAACATTTGAATAAGTCTAAGCTGGAAGTGGAATGTTGTAAAAATGTAAAATAAGCTACTAAGAATGTTTAACCAAGCATCTTATAATAGGACAAGCGGATGGAGCGGATAACGGATTCATTACAACGGAACATCAGAAAAGCTTCTAGACTCATTAACAAGCATCTAAACAAGGTTTCTATATTTCAAATTAGATACCACCTCTAAAACATGGGATTTTTATTACTGCTAAGATCAATTCCATGTTAAACCAATGGAATGCTCAGGTTATTCCAGCATGGGAAAGCTTTAAAAAAAATTGTTCGATGGTTCCTTTTAGAACTGTTCACTGAAAGGTTCTTTAACGAACACAATGATTCCTTTTGGAACCTTTATTTTTAAGAGTGTGAGAAGAACATTTTGAATAATCTAAAGCCTAAACTTTTTGTGGAATGGAAAGATTCTATGGATGTTAACAATAAAGAACTTTATTTTCTTTACTGGCACCTGTGGAACCACTATACAAAACCTTTGTTTTTAAGCGTGTACTTCCCCCAAAAGCTCTAAAATTGTATTTGTGTTCAGATTTGTTTCTTGGGTTTGACAGTTCAAATACATATGGAGAATGACATTTGAGTGCTTCAATGAAGCTGCAGTCATTATTAAACAGAAAAGACAAGATTATGTGTATGGAATGACATGAGGATGACTATTTTGGCACATAAGGGCTTAACAATTCAGGGCTGTATATACCGTTTATATGATACGACAGGGATAGCAAAATCTTGGCACACCATTTAATTTATTAGCACATATGTACACGCACACATCTTGTAGAAATAAGTGAGCTCAAACAGAGGAAGTGACATCAGAGGGAATGGCTTAATAAGGAGAAGAGTGAGAACGGATCCGGTTTGACCAGAATGAACAAGTCTTTTGTTTTCAGCAGTCCTGCATCTGGCTCAATCGCTGCACTCCAGGAGTAAAAGGTTCACTTAAGATGACAAAAACAAATTAGCTGTCACAATAAGATCCTTGTGAGTTCTGCAGGAGGGTTAGGTGGAAGGTCAAAACGCTCCTCTCTGGCTGTGAAGCTCCTCGTCTGGACTAGATTCCTGGCTCTTGCTCGCACCTGCAGAGCACGGGGAACCAGAATGAAACCCTCCGTCAAAAACACTGATTTCCTGCTGACATATTCTGACATCATTCTGTGGACAGTGTCCAAAATGACCAGAAATACTTCAGTTGACCATTTAAAACTCAAATGGTAGATGGATTAAGACACCTTCCATTTAAAGGCAAATGAATCACTAAAACTTCCTCAGAGAATTAGTAGTAGTAGTAGCTTATTAGTTGACGTGGGGTAAAAAGTCACGTAAAGTTCACACATACAATGTATTTTTACATTATTTTACTTGACAATTAAGTCAATTGTAATTAGTCCATTATTTTTTCCTTTTGAATATACATACATATTTTTATAATATACATACTTATTCTCTTTCATGTAATGAAGTCAAATTACTGCTTTAAGGTAAAAACAAAAGTGCAGTAAAGTATTTTTTTACGTATTTAAATACGTATATAATTGGTTTTTACAGTAATGGGAATGAGAATATAATGCACATAATATTATTTCTCATTTATATCTTTTGATTTCGGGTGAAATATGACCTCCTTTTGTGAGATTCACCCATTTACTATTTGAATGAAATTAAATAAACAAACAAATAAATACTGATGATATTGTGGAAATATATATTGGAATATCAGACCATTATATTATTGTATATTATGTATGTATATATATATATATATATATATATATATATATATATATATATATATATATATATATATATATATGTGTGTGTGTGTGTGTGTGTGTGTGTGTGTGTGTGTGTGTGTGTGTGTGTGTGTGTGTATATATATACACACATATAAACACACATATATATATATATATATATATATATATATATATATATATATATACATACATACATATATACACATATACATATATATATATATATACACACATACACACACACACACACATATATATATATATATATATATTATTTGATAGAATTTATCAAACAAATAAATGAATTCAAAATTAAATTAAATATAACATTTGGCAGACCCACCTGGACATTTATCTCCTGTCTGAGAGTTTAATGTGGAGGTGCCAACAGACAGCATTAATATAGAAGAGGGTTACTTTGCAAAACAGTGGCATTAAAAAGAAATTAGGAGTGAAAAACACTGACTTAAGCTCACTTCTGTGCTGCATTCAAATGAAAGCGGTGACATGCACTGACGTGTCATACCAACCACCTGGTGATGCTCCGATGTGTTGATGGGAGACATGTTTCAAACGTAACACACCATGCTAATCACTTGCATTTACCTCATGCAAAGCACACTAACAGTAGTTGTCAATTGCTTCAAAGAATGAAAAGTGGAGCTGAAAGTCTAAAGGAGATAAAAAGAGGGAGAAAATGAAGGGAAGGAGAGAAAAAGACACAGAAAGAGATCACAGTCTTAGTTCAGCAGAAGAGAGCGATGCAGAATCATAGACATTTCCGGTCGACCTGTTCTTGCATGTTTAGACTCCACAACATTCCGACGCAAGCCAGTTACACAGAAACACGGGGAGAACACGGCGCTAAATCAGAAGCACAAGGAGTTCTGTTCTGTACTCAGAGTCATGCATGTGTGCCGGTGTGATCATGCCACGTACCTTGAGTGGTGTTTTTCTCGTTCAGGAGTTTGGTTTGACTGTTGGGCAGGATCTTGATTTCAGGCGGGTCGGGGCTCTGTGCTACCCGCGACGCCATCACAGCGTTGAGGTACTGCAGACGGGTCACCTGTGGGACACGGGCCCATTTTAACAGCTGAAGACACTAAACTGACCTTTTCCGACAAGTACATTATTGATGAAGAAGTCTAGCATTTTTCTAAGGAAATCTTCTATAAGTTCCAGAATAAAGATGTACACAACAAACAAATTGACACAAAAAAAAGACAAATGTTCAACACTATGCATCTTTCATGAGGGAAGCTAACTACAATTGCATAAATCAAATATAAAAATAACAGTACAATACAAAATGGTTGAATCTGATTATAGGTCTCGAAAAACTAGCCTTTTTATCTATTAAAAAAATAAATACTCTTTGCTTAAAAATCAATTCATATATGTTTTTTTCAGTAGTTTAAATAGAATTTTAAATGCTAAGATATTAATAATAATAATAATAATATAATAATAATAATAAAATATATTTAAAACATTAATATATGTTTTAAGTATATTTTACAATTTTAATAAATATTTTATCATTTAAAATAGTTTAAACTGTTGAAATAATAATAATAGTAATAATAAATATTTAAAGATATTAAAAATACATTTACATAAAAAAAAATTGAAATGCTACAATAATAAAAAATAAAAATTTAAATCTATTTGGAATAATGTTGAATAATAATAATAATAAAATATATAGAATGCTAAAACAAATAAAAATATTTAATGTATACTAATACGAATAATAATATTTAATGTATCTTTTTAAATGTTTAACTAAGTGAAATTTTATTTAAGTTTTATTTAAAAACAACAACAACTTGTATTGCAACATGCATTGAGGAATCATGGACAATAATAGCAGAAAGAAAGTCAGTTTTGATTCATAAGCAACAATCCATGATCAAATATTAATAAATACTTATTGGAACAGTCAAGTCAAAAAGAATAACCTCAAGCAAAGTGCGCCGAGAGCTGAGCGTGTTGTTCTGCGCTCACCTTGATGAACTGCAGGTCTGTGAGGGCTCGGACAGTGTAGTCGGGACAGTAGCTGGACGGGCTGGTGGCGTCTCCCAAATCAAAGGGGTCTCTGGGGGACTGATGCTGCGTGGACACCGGAGACTGATGGACTGATCACACAAACAATCATCACACACAGGCCATACACCAGAACATATTCACAGCAATAACACTCTGATCCCAATCAGACGGTACGCAATAAAACAACAAGTGATAAATCTTATCTCTTCCTCAGATGTTTATCCGAGTTTCCTGCTACTGCATAAAATGATCCCATGCACATGTTTGGATTGGGTGTTCTCACTGGATGCAAACTTATCACTTCATGCAGCATTTGACTTTCAGTCAGGTCAGAAAACTCAAGAGGTCATGGTGAGTGGTCAGCTGAACATCAACATCTAAACAATAGTCCCATATAGTCCTTCTGCTTTCAAAACACAGCAGGCTTGCAGAATCACACCAGCTGGGTTTTGTTTTGTTGCTCGACAGTTTACAACCAAAACTGACAGGAATGTCTTTGACTAGCGTGCATTTTTATGCCAACATTCATGAGTCAACCTTGGATTAGAATGGTGAATTTGGATTGGATCTGGGATTACCATAAATTCACTTATTCACCGGGACACACCTGAGGAGGGAGCTGTGAGCGCTGAAACGCCGTAGTAGGTGAACGCGCCGTTCTCAAACTTCAAACCCTCTTTCCCGATCTCCACCTCCACACGGCCCTGCACACAAACATTTGATCCAAACATCACAGACAATTCTAAGAAATACACACATTTTATTTTAGAATTCAAAATATATATATATTCCAATTAATGTGAAAAACATATACATACATATATATATATATATATATATATATATATATACACACACACACACATACATATACATACATATATATTTATATATACACACACACACACATATATATATATATATATATATATATATACACACACACACATATATACATACATACATATACACACATATATATATACACACATATATATATAAATATAACTTCAATTTTTATAATAATAACAACATTTATTATTAAATTATCAATGTTGACTCATCAAATATTGACATGTTTAAAAATATTTTAAATGATCATATTTAATACTACCAATAATACTAATACTACAGTACTAGTACTACTATCACATTTCAAAAACACAACTAACAAATATTTATAATATATTTTTTATATATGAATGTTTTAAAAATAATTGTATTACAATTATAATAATAATAGTTAATATTAGATTTGCAATATTAAAATAATAGCATTATAACAATATAGATTAAATATTGAAATCCGTTTAAGTGTTAATAAAATATTATTATATTATGATTGTTTTAATAATAATAAAATACTACTACTAGCAATGCTACTAGTAGAACTGCTAATATCAAAATTACCAAAATATTAACAAATAATTAGCAATGTTTAAATATTTATGTTTTACAAATAATTTATTACAATTATAATAATAAGTAAATATTACATTTGCAATATTAATGAAATCTGTTTAAAAATGTTAATAAAATATTTATTATGATTCTTTTAATAATAAAAAAACTACTTCTACTAGTACTGCTAATATCACATTTAATTGTGAAAAAACTTATTTTTAAATTAAATCAACTACTAATGTCATATTTATCAAAACACTTTAAACGTTCTGATAGATCAATAATTATAAACAATGCATTTATTAGTTATTATTATTATTATTGATCTCTCATTATTAAATGATCAAATATTATTTTTTACTACAACATCTAGTAATAATATTATATTTAGATATTGTATATTTATCAGCACTATTATTCACACCACTGCTGATGAAGCGTGTGACATGCACACATCAGTGGGACACCGCAGCGCACCTGCAGCAGCAGAATGAAGTAATCCACCGGATGGTTTCGGGTGTACAGGTAGTGATCAGGACTGAGCCGGACCGCGGGGTCAAACTTCACTTCTTGGTTGACGCTGGGGTGCCGCAGCAGATGAAACAGGACTCTCTCTGACACACGCTGTGGGCTGAAGTGTTCCACCTCTGAAACAGAGGAGTATGAAATCACATTAACCAGCACATAACATTGTCCTGCCATTGATCCCAGAGACGGGAATGTCCTTTAAAGATTGAGGCTTGCTGAGACCAACTTCTTTATTCTTGTCAGCCAAACAGACATGCACCACTTTCTTCATGTTTTTATAAGAATGAATATATTTTAAAAATGTCATTTATTCCTGTGATGCAAAGCTAAATTTGACTTCTTCAGTCTTCAGCGTCACGTGATCCTTCAGAAATCATTCTAATATACTGATTTGCCGCTTAAGAAACATTTGTTATTATTATCATCTTCAGTGCTCAGAAGAGTTGTGCTGCTTCATATTTTTTTTTCAGGAATCTTTTGGAGCATTATAAATGTCTTTACTTTCACTTGTTTTGATCAATCAAATGTGTTCTTGCCAAATATGTTTGAATAAAAGTGTACACTGTATATAAACAAAAACTAACTGTATAGGAATATGACAAGTTGCGTGAATGGTCTTAATTCACGATAATGAGATATTGTTTTGTGGTTATTAATATTATTGCTATCATTAATAAATGCATTTTTTACCGTTGTTTTTTTTATGATATAGCTACAGAGCCCTGTACACGACATGCAGACAAAAACTGATTTATCACGGCAACAAATTAATATTTTGTTCCCTCGTTATAGTAAAGGATGACCACGTTGAACTGATTTATTTATAACGAATTACTGACTAAACAAAACATGCCGGATTTTCCCAAGACCGTACAAATCACTGTAACACACAGACTCTTGAAGCCTCTCGGTTGATATGAAAGCAGACAGACCTCGGGACAGGAATCGGTGGGTGGCCAGCAATAGTTGGGGAGAGGTGCGGATCTTTGGTTCACCCTCTGGAGGTTTGAAGATGGAGAACTCGTCGTGAACGCCGCGTGTCTCCAGAGGGATCTCCACCGGGGCCATCGGACGCTTCACCTTCACGTCCACTGTGGAAAAACACAAACGCATTGTAAACGAGTTTAAATGTTGGGTTCAGCTCAAAAACACATCAAGCGGCTGCTCACTGTAGCCATCAGACTCGTCCAGGATCTCAGATTTGATGATCTCCTCGATGACGTCCTCCAGCGTGACCAGACCCAGGACCTCGTAGAAGGGGTCTCCTTCGCCCTCATTATTCACCTTCTGAACGATGGCCAGGTGGGAGTTCCCTACGAGGACACAGAGAGAAAACACATGCTTTAGGAGAAGTTTCAATAACTGCATTCTATAAATCATCATGATTAAAACAAAAAATAGATTTCTTATTATACAATAAATATTCATCTTCAAAAAATATGACAAAACAAAAATGCAGCGATTAACCAATCTTGAAAAAGTAGGAGTTATTAAAATATAAAAGGAAAAATAAAAACCATATATTTATATATTATGCATTCAAAATCAGTGATTATAAGTAAAATGTTGGCTAACATTGAAAAAAAAAAAAACATTTGTTTAGGATTATCATGTTATCAAAATGCAAATAACACTCAAAATAATGATACCGTATTTTTCAGACTATAAGTCGCACCTAAGTATAAGTCGCATCAGTCCAAAAATGACGAGGGGAAAAAAACATGTATAAGTCGCACTGGACTATAAGTCCCATTTATTAAGAACCAAGAAAAAACATTACCGTCTCCAGCCGCGACTCTCTATGTCTTCAGTGTAGACTACAGGAGCACTGAGCAGTATAGAGCGCCCTCTCGCGGCTGGAGACGGTAATGTTTTCTATTGGTTCATGTCAAATTAATTAAGATAAGTCACACCTGACTACAAGTCGCAGGACCTGCCTAACTATGA
The DNA here is from genome assembly GCF_003368295.1 of Carassius auratus. Taxonomy (NCBI): domain Eukaryota; kingdom Metazoa; phylum Chordata; class Actinopteri; order Cypriniformes; family Cyprinidae; genus Carassius; species Carassius auratus. Next base: position 17,016,357 of record NC_039277.1, on the reverse strand, counting down.
AAAAAGTGTGACTTATAGTCCGGTAAATACCGTAATTAGAATTATAATACTTATTGCTAAATATTTAATCATTTTAAAAGTTAACATTAATATATGCTAATATTTGATAAATAATATATATATATATATATATATATTTTTTTTTTTTTACACACATTCAGTATAAGCCTAATCAGGCCAACAGCAGTAGCTGCTAATAATACAATGATAAATGTTTAAATACTGAAACATAAGAATATGAAAATCACGACATCATATACAGATACAAGTAGTTTGAAGGCATCTTCTTAAAATGATCTAGTTATGAAAACACTTCAAACACAGATCAATACTAATAATGATAATATAAAACAAATATTACAGGCATTCAGTATTGGCTTAGTCAGGTCAATAGCAATAACTGCACATAATGGGTAAAATATCAGTCAGAGACCGATACTTATAGTTTGAAGGCATGTGCTTTAGATTTGACATGCCTTTTTTGAATTCTTCCAGCATTGCATCCAGTTTGGTGTCATTAAAAACATAATGCAGAGGATGGTTGTAGAACTTGGTGATGGTGGTCATGGGAGTGTGGTCCTCCGGGTCAACCAGCGCCAGGTCTTTGACGTACAGGATTTCGATGATATTGGACTTCTCCTCTTCATACACCGGGACGCGAGTGTAACCGCTCTGCATGATCTCAGACATGGTGTTGAAGTCCAGGACGGCCGTCGAGGGCAGCATGAAGCAGTCTTTCAGAGGCGTCAGGATGTCCTCCACGGTTTTGGTCCTGAGAGCGCCTTTACTGAACTCCACCTTGACGAACTCATTATACGGATCGTTCACACTAGTCCGAATCATTTCCATGGTTTTCTCACGGATGCCGACTGTGCTCACATCCCGGTGCAGGATCAAGTCCAGCAGGAGGCCGAGAGGACAAGAAAGCGGACACGTCAGGATGAGACAGATCTGGGCCAGCCATGTCAAACCCGGTGCCATCTGGAACCCATAACCTGAACATACAATATGAGGAACCAGCTCAGCCAGAAGGAATATGAGGAAGCCACTAGTGAACACAGCAGGCACGATGGACCCATAGAGGCGGTACAACAGGACGCCGAGCACAGAGTGACCCAGAGCACAAATAAACAAGAGCGAACAAACCAGAACATTTCCTCTCCTTCGAATAGGCTTGAGGCGCTTGGCTGCCCGCTTTTCATCCTCCGAACCACAGCTGTGCAGAACATACAGCTCCAGTGGGTCCAGCCATAGCAAACTCAGATTCACACATCTAACCACACAGCAAACCAAAACCAGAAGCACAACCACTAAAATCAGACCCCATAATGGAATGTAATCTGACGGCACAGCCGGGTTCTTAATAATCAACTTGTCCGACCCAAAAGACCCCCATGTCTGGCCCTTTAAGACGCAAACATGATGGAACTCGGGCTCTGCATCTTTATTCCCCGGATCGGATGCTGCAGCTTCGGTCTGGACTTCTATAATCCCGCTGTTCTCGTCATCCGACTTGAACGCTCCGCGTACCTGGAACGCAGAGGAGTTGCGGCGTTCCTCCAGCTCGCACGGGTCAACTGAACCGCCTCCAACCGCGGCGAACGCGACCCACGGCCAGGTCTCATTGGACAGGTAGGACCCAAACAATCTGAGCTTGAAGATGGTCCCGTGCGGAGCTACGAGGACCCGTTCGCGCATGTACACCCGCTCGTTTAAGTCCTCCAGGCGCAGTCCGTAAACCTGCGTTTCTTGAAGGCTGCAGGCTCCGAACCCGCACAGGAACGATATGATCAACGGGAGACGCAGCTCTGCCAAGCTGACCACCATATTGGAACAGGGCAGCCTGGCTTTTTGAATCATGTGACTCCGATGTTGTTGCCGCTACACTACCCTCCTACTTTTTCAGCTGTTTTCATATAAAACGGTGAGGGAAACTGACTCGGCCCGGTCGCCATGTTGGCTCCGTGTTTCTTGAGAAACAGGCACTTGCCCCTGAATTCTGGAGCCACAATGAACGCGGTTTCTTTTTCTTTTCTTTTTTGCACTACCGCTACGTCGTGTTCACAATGGTCCAATGTCAGAAGAGCAAGTGAGTAACTTGACCAATAGGAGAACGGTCTGTTTTGGTAAACCACGCCCACAGCGGCACTGAAGAACTTCAGAGTGAGAGATGAGATCCGCATCTTCACAACGCTATTTTGAAAACAAACGGCATTATCTGGTTAGAACAGTTTTTTATATTCACATTTAATATTTATTCGAATTTAGCAGTTAGTTTACAAAGAGAGAGTTAGCAAGTTAAAAACTTACCGTAATGTTTTGCACATTGCAAAAGTTTTACCTTATGGTTTGCCATTGGAATTAAAGCAACATCATTATCGAGACTGAGCAAAAGAGGAGTCTTGATTCTTAATATACAGTTATTTAGATTTAGCATTTATATCATCAGAACTCAACAGAAATACAAAATATTAGGCTATATACAGATTGATTTAAATACGATCGTGTTAATGGGAATTAAAGAAGGCCTACACATCTGCGTTTTCCATTTCCCTTTGAAGAGAGCAACATAAAAGAAAGACAAACATCATAATTATGGTTTGTTGTGATGATTTTAAAAGTAAAAAAAGACACAAATAAACTAACCACAATCTAAAATAAATGAAGAAATTATTTTTCTGTATTTCACATAGCTTTTTAAAGGATATCTGCGTTTTCACTCTTTATGTAGGTCAATAGTGAACCCACAACAAAGTTTGCTTAGTATGCAATACAATACCCTGAACAGTTTGAAAGGTCAATATAGGTCATGACCCTGAAAAGTAAATAAATGCAGAGTGGAAAATGCATACGCTTCCTGAAAACACACTTTTGGAATCTACTGTGGTCTAATTATCAAATGGGAACAAGCACAACATCTATGAGAAACTACCATGAACATTAAAAGCAGATTACAGAGCTGAATTTAAATCCCAGCATCACACTCAAAAGAATTTCATTAGTTTCCACAAGCACAGAGTCACTGTGCAAAAAGAGAGAAATAATGAGCATATGGACAAATCAGAGTGCAAAAGGCTTTGGTTAATGTTGTCATTTATAAATTTAATTCCATGTAGTGTTGCAGCTTTGGTCATGATAAAACATATTACGCCTCAGTACAGAGTTTGAGCGCAATGCCCACGTTTTGGTTTCAGTTTAAGTAAATACTACTCAAATTTCACATACAACAAATATAATTTGAGGTAAAATGCAAACTTAATTCTTTCACTGTGCAATTGTACATTAAACATCTTAAAAAGAAACAGACCTATTTATTGCTTCAGATTTAAATCTCTCGTAAAGGCAACAAAACATTTATAAATAACTTATAAATCATCGTACACTAGTTGGACAAAGTCAATTTTATACGCTTCAATGAGAAAAAATAAATAATCCATCCAGTGCCATTCTTCTCCATGATTATTTCTAATACTCTAATTACAATTTATGAAATAAAAGAACACTTTAACACTGGAAGCTTTATGCATGCACTGCATAGCGTAGTTACATTATGAATACATCAGAATAAGGTTTAAAAATGGTTTCTAATGTCAACTCAGCATAAGAGGAACACAACTGAAAAATCACTGAGTGACCTCCGAAACGTGATCTCTGGACAGAACCGCTTTATGGTCACGGTAAGATGTAGAGGCTCTTAAAACTAGCACAAGGAAAGAGGCTTTAGTTTGAAATAGTTCATTAAATAAAAATACAAATTTGTTGAAAGTTCTTCATTGGAAAATAAAATGACAAACTGCTCACCAATGGTTCCTCTGCAGTGAATGGGTGCCGTCAGAATGAGAGTCCAAACAGGTGCTAAAAACATCACAATAATCCATCTCAGTCCAGTCCATCAATTAATGTATTGTGAAGCAAAAAGCTGTTTGTAAGAAACAAACCCACTCACATATTAGTTTCAAGAGTGCTTGATCTGTGCAGATTTCTCTCCGGATTCAGAAGAGACAATTTTTTTCACTGAAGAAAGCAATATAATGGAGAAAGGACTCATAATTTAGCTGAAAGGAACGATGGAAAATGTCTTGGTGGATTATTGTGATGTTTTTCTCAGCTGTTTGGACTCTTATTCTGACGGCACCCATTCACTGCAGAAGATCCACTGGTGAGCAAGTGATGCAATGTTACATTAATCCAAATCTGTTCTGATGAAGAAACTCATCAACATCTTGGATTGGCTAAGGATCAGTAAATGTTAAGTTTTTTTGGGTGACCTATTCCTTTAACGAACCTGACTTTATAATTCAGGAAGAAAAGCTGAAGATTCAGTAGCATACAAAAATACATGAGAATCAATTATTGTTTCTGAGGATGGGAATGTCGGTGGAAAACAGCATGTGTTGTTTGATGGACAGTCCTTCGAGATCAAGAACTGGTTAAATCTTACAAAATCTAAGGTCATATTTCACCCCAAATTAAAAATTAACATAATTAGGACCATTAAGATTTTTTTGTTATCAGTTTCATTAGTATAACGTGAAAAAAGTATATTGTTAAGCATTTATACATTATGGTGCATTTGTATGCATTTAAAGTAAAAAAAAAATAAAAATAAAATGTAAATGAACAAATAATTGTATTCCAGTAATATAAAAAAATTGTGACGGAAGTGTGATTAATTCTCATGAAAATAATTCATAATACGATGCAAAAAAATCTTAATGGTGCAAAGAGGCTTTATTTTATCAAATATAATATTTTGTTGTGAAATATAACAAAGGTTTGTCCCGGAGGATGTCATAATTGTGTCTCAAAAAAAAAAAAAAAAAAAAAAAAAAAAAAACACGTTTCAAATATACATACTAATTTAGACAAAAATAAAATAAATATATTCATATTTAAATAAATTATTAGATCATGTTTTTAATCACGTATCACAGATCTGAATTTGCAGTTTGCAGTCTGTTTTGAGCACTAACTGACCATGTCTGGTTCTCCAAACCACATCTGCGTCAGCAAATTTCACGTCTCCAAACTAAATTTACAAAGTTTCCCTTCACGCTTGTCACGTAGAGCTACGATTGCGCCACATACAGCTACATCAAATAGCTACAAAAAAAAAATTCACCTAAGCTTGATGCTTTCGACTTTGAAAGAAAGCGGTCAAAATCATAGCAAGAAAACTAGACCAGATCAGTCTTCGTTTGTGCTAAAAGGATAGTTCAGTCCAATGATAGCTTATGAGACTCAAAGTGCTCTTATGGTCAAAGTCTCAGAAAACTACAGCACATGAATGTATGCTGCTGGGTCAGAGACATTATAAAAAGTGCATATTGTTCAATAGTTCGATTAGATAATGATGTAATTTTATAATGCCTTTAAACGGTATCTGTTGCATACCGAACACACTTATATGCTGAAAGCTTTGATAGAGTCTCTACATGATTAACATGCAATAGCAGGCATAACAGTCTGCTTAACTGAACACCTCAATGTCGGGCTGAACCCGCAGCCCCTAAAATCACAGTGGGAATGTTGAAGACGATGCACTTTTTGGGAGTTTTTGGACACACTTTATCATCTCGAATCGAGAGAAAGTACGCTACATCGTCCGGTGTGTTTGTGTGATCGCCTTCGGTCAGCTCTGGAGCTCTCTGAGCCCCAGATTAGTGTTGTCAAATGGTGCTCTCTGTGTGCGTGTGCGTGAACGTGTGCATGTGATGCGCGAGAGGGTTGGGGAGGGGCATCGGGCTAGTGTTGGTGTTCAGGTGCGACTGGTTCTGAGGGAGGATGTGGCTCGGACGCTGTTTGGACAGACTGTTCTTGTCGTTGAGCAGCGAGGTGGTCTCATCCGGCCCGTTCTCTCTGAGTGCTGGCGGCGCTGTGGTGTGGTTCACGGTGGAGGACATGGGGGGGGTCAGAGGCGGAAGAGGGGAGGGGTTCAGGCAGATATGGCTGCTCTCAGGAGACTGGGGCATGCTGTCCAGTTTTGAAGCCAGGAGGCCGGTTTGGTACTGCGAACGAGTGACCTGAAAAATACAAATAGAAACTTATTTACACTGATGCTCAATTTTTTCTTTTTGGAAAGAAATGAATACTTTTTCTCAGTAAGAACTTAAATTGATCAAACGTGAGGGTAAATAAAATTATTTTACAAAAGATACAATAATATAAATGCTGTCGTTCGAACTTTCTATTCATCAAAAAAAGTATCACAGTTTCCACAAAAATATTAAGCAGCAAAACTGTTTTCAAAATGATTAATAATACAAAATTCACAAATATTTTGATGTAATTATGTAATAATAAAATGTAATTAACTATTAATATAATTTAAATATAAAAAAACAACATTAACAAAAATGACCACAATTAATATTATAAATATATATATATATATATATATATATATATATATATATATATATATATATAAATTGTGGTCATTTTTGTTAATGTAGTTTTTTATATTTAAATTATATTAATAGTGTATATATATATATATATATATATATATATATATATATATATATATATTATGCGAACCTGAAGACTTAATGATACTGAAAATTCAGTATTCCATCACAGAAATAAATTACTTTTTCAAATATATTCAAATATAAAACACTTACTTTTAAACTGAAATATTTCAAAGTATTATTGTATTTTCGATTAAATGATTGAAAAGTCCCATCGCCTTTTCTGAAGTCATACATACATTTGTGTGAAGACCAGACTGAAACCTTGCTGTTATCAGCTGTTTATAGACGTAACATACCTTCACATACTGCAGGTCAGTGAGGGCCCGCACGTTAAAATCAGGGATGTACTGTGCCACAGGGCTGTTATTGAGCTGACTGTTACTGCCGATGACGGACACAGAGTCGACTCTTTCTGTGTGGCTCAGAGAGGCCGAGCGGTTCAAACCACTCAAGTGAGACGGGGAGCGAAACTCTGGAACAAACAGGAAAACCCCTCAGTTCATGTCTCGGCACGCCTGCTTACAAACACTCACACACATATGAAAAAGTCAAGACGACACAAAATACACACACAAATGTGGCAAATCTTAAAAAATCAAATTAATAAAATGATGTCGTCGATGAGAGGGACAGAACAACAATAAACAAGGAGCCACACACAACTCATATCACATTTGAAATGAACGGAAAGATTATTGCAAATGATTGGATGGTCATTTCAGATGTGCATTTGTGTAGGAGCAGCATTCATTTGGTTATGCTGGAGAAGCATAGATTAGTGTGTGCTAATCAATACTATAATATTAGTATGTGTCTATAAAGAACAGAGGATGTACATGAAACCCTCGATTACCCAAAACCACGTGGGATCAGCAATGTAATGTTGATACACTAGCGCCCTCTATAGATGCTTTAATGAACTATCTGCAACATTTACTAGGATTAGACCGGTTTAACTGCGACATTAACAAGAAAACAAGAACAAAAATGCACAACTGAGAATGGTTACTGGCAGAACTGGGTAGTATTTAATTAAATTTAATCTGGATTCATAATCAGATTCCAAAAGTTAAGTAATTGTAATTAATTAACTTACATTTTTAAATATTCGTAATCAGACAGGTTACTTTTTTTTATTCGTTACATGAGGAATTCCCAAACTTTTTTTTTGGTCATCTGAACCTCTTTCAACTGATATTTTCTTGAAGTACCCCAGAGATTAAAAAAAATATATATATTTGAATAATTAAATCACATTTGAATGCTTCCGTTTCTCTGAGGTTGCTTAATGGTCACCTGACATGCAGGTAAACAAATAAAATATTTCATTTTGTTAGTAGGTGTTTTTAATTGATGCTATTTTAAAAGTATTTCTTTTTACATTTTTTACGATTAAATGAATTACTAGCTTTTCATTGAACACAAACTCCCTGCAGTTCCTCTCCGGTTATAATCAATGAAGTAATTTGCACCGCAAAACATGCAAAGTTTGATATTGATAACGGAAGAGACTGAGTATTATAGTGTAGCTCGTGTCCTCTCAAGAGTAGTTTGGTCTGTAACGGTAACCAAAGTGAACATGATTAAAATTCATGACGAGTTGCTGACAAAACCAATCATCATACCGATATCATAGAATTTCGATGATATCGGAAAATTGCCTTAGTATTTGACTATACTACATTGCACTTGTCCAAAAAAAATGGACAGGTGGTTGAAAATATCTTACAAAATAATCTTAATCTTAAAATGGTCGCAAATTGTATAACACGTTACTTTACATAATTAATATTCATGAGGTAAACCGTGCAAATGGCGGACTGAAAATAAATAGAAAACAAAAGTTGCACTGTACAAAAAAAAGTTTTTTTAAAATATATTAGTTTAGATATAAAAAAAAGACTATATTGGCGTTTCTGAAACAATTGTCTTAGTTATTTTGTTGTTTTAATTTTTAAAATGTCAATTTACTTTAGTTCAGTTTTAGTAATTTTACTAAAATAAATTGAATTAGACAAAAATCTGAAATTGTAAATAAAATAAGTTCTATTTTATATATATATATATATATATATATATATATATATATATATATATATATATATATATATATATATTTTTTTTTTTTTTCAGGTTATTGGTTTAGGTTTAGCTGATAACACTACAAGTATTTAACACTTATTGATTGATAACGTGAATAAAATAATATAAACTATAATGCTCCCGTTTCATCATGATGTCACAAACAAGTCTTCATTCGTCCTCACAGAGCTCATGGCACGTTTTCTAGTATATTCTGATACTAAGGCAACTCAGAATGGAGCAGGACTGAATCTTCAGGTTGGTGTATGTCAGTTGCAGGGGGTCAGGTGTGATGGACAGGCAGCAGGGTGAGTGTGTTAGTATTAGAGCAGAAGAGCTCTTCAAAGACTGAGCTCAAGAGGCACCCAGTCCAGCAAGCTTTCATTTTAATAACACTCATTTAAATCAATGTTCATATGTCACATGCCACATCATGCATTTGAGCTAACGCTCACAACAAAGCTAACAACTCAAAACTAAAACAAATAAATACTTTATGCACCCAAATACTGGATGAAAGATGGAACTATTTTCTATCAATATTTTACACAGTAATAAAATGTATTTGATTATAATACAAGACGGTGCCTAAAATTGTGTCTAGGTTTTGAAACAGAGCTTTGAATCACTAATTAAAATAAAATATAATCAAATAAAATTTCAGCCAGTTTTTTTACTTTTATAGTGATTTTTGTAACTTGAAAGGACTAAAAAGAACCATGAATATACCATAAAAGTTAAGTGCTATATCCATATGCTTTATTTCAGCTCCTCTGAATGCAAACAATCATTCTGTGTGAGAAGAAAAAATAAATAAAATAAATGCATGGCATTATTTACTGAAAATTGTCTGCTGTAGCTCTTGAATCTCTTGCTCACACTTACTCAAACCTGCCATATAAAGTTGTGATAAGTTTGAAATCAATTGTCAAATTTTATATTTGCAATTCTTGTGGCTAATTTAAGTCAAGTTTGATTGTTTTGAAATGAACGCGAGCACTATGTAACTGGAAAATACTGAATATTTCCTACTATTTTTTTTTTTTTGCATGTGCATTTTTAATCGACTGGAACTAATTTCTATTAATATTCTATGCAGAACTTAAATGTATTTTTATTACATTACATACAATGGCTTTGCATTACTGTAAATAAATACATAAAATGTGAACTTGCTGGACAACAGGTCATAGCATGATAAAGGTTATTTTTTCATTTTAAACTAGCTCCTGTCCCACACTGACCCCCTGTTAGCTACCCCTACATCCCTGAGTTAGCACCCAGCATGCAGGGCATTTACCTGGGAAACGCGAGAACAGAGAAAACCTCTTAAGCGAAAGGCGGCGCGGACGAGGCGACACCACGGAAAGAGAAAGAGGGGGGGTGACAGCTGAGGAGGACGGGGGGAGAGGAGAGACAGAGAAGCTCTTTAAACACGCCACGCATCAACATCCTGCCGAGAGCTGCTTCAGCACCAGCACAAATCCCTCATTATAAAACACTACGGGATATCATATTTTCTTTGAAGGGGTAATACTTTGCTATTAACTTTGCCTTTGAAAGTACAACACATTCTGGTGGTGTTAAAAGGTAGGCTATATTTCACCCAAAACTTGCCGCTATCGCTCCAAACCTGTATGACTTTCCTCCTTTAGTGAAACCCAAATATAGACGTTTTGCAGAATGTCTAAGCTGCTCTTTTCCATACAAGTAAAATGGTCTTCACATTGCCAATAGGCTTCAAAAAGAATCAAAACACCATAAAAGTGGTTTATATACTTGGTCTAAATATCTCTTTTAAATCCAAACCATAATTTTGAGTAACACAGCAAAAATTAAGTAATTATTAATGAAGAATTCAGACCTACAGAGTCTTACACTACCAGTAAATCTCCATCCGAAGGCCAGAGGGCACTCTCATGCTGAAACTTCAAATATGACTCACATATGCATCGCTGCAGCTGAACAAACAGAAGATTTAACTGCTTTCATTAATTCGACGAGACTAATAAAACACACAACTATGACAATATATGGCTTATCTTTGAGTTTGTCTAATAAAGTATATAATAATGCAATAAGCATGTGTAGTAAATGCTGCTCCATCTGAAAGCACGTGATGGAGATTTAATACTAATCACAGAACCAGCTTTACTGATGAAATACAAATGGCAAATCGTATTTGATTAATCGTGCAGCCGTTGTTCTAAGTTTTAAGTCAAAAACATCAAATATTAGTTTATAGGCGCTTAATTGTATCAATCAATATTATTCAATGGAATAATACTCAATTACTCAAAGAAAGATTCTCTGTCATAGCTCTCAAATAACTATTACACGTGCAAACATTTTAACTTTGTGCCTCAAGACTAGTTGTGGCTAGTTTTTTGTCAAAAATGTAAATTTAGTTAGTTCGTGTTTGGCTAAGTGCATCAAATTTGAATGTTTTGATTGAATGCAAGCATAAATTTGATTTGGAAGATAATTTTATAAATATATAAATAAATTAGCCCCTGGAAGCAGTTTTAAGGTGTTTTTTTTTGGCAAGTATAAAACAAAGACTATAGAAATACAACGATTGTTCACTCCTATAATTTATGAATGAGAACAACTGCAAGGCGCAATATGGTGGAATGGTCCCGCCTTCTAAATGAAAGAGCCAATCACTGATTGATAAAGTAATTGCGTCACTGCAGCAGCTGTTAGAAGCTCCGGTTCCCAAAACCTGAGACTAGACAAGCCACTGAGCCAATGCTCATATGTAGTTATCAGCGCATTATAACTGTGCATACGCATTGGCTGGTCTAGCCTGAGAAGCTTTTTTAATGCTATTTAAGCATTAGAAACACCATTCATGGGGCAGTCCATTTCAGATTATGTCACGGTTTTCAAATATGTAATTTATTTGTGAGTTCATTAGACCGTTTTCAGGATTCCCACATACATTTAGATAGGACTTGGTCTTGTTTTAGCGATCTGGAGGCATTACAAATATGGCCACCGGGTGAACAGACTTTCCTTGAAAGAGACTTTGGACTAAATTAATCCCCATCCATTCGCAATGTGTAGGGAAAAATCAGCTTGGACATTCTGCAAAACATCTCCTTTTAGCTTTCAAGGTTGAAAGAAAATCCGAGCTTTGGAAGGACATGATGGTGAGTACATGCCCTCGTCTCTTACGCAGTGTTTCTCAAAGCACACACAGCCACACATTTAGACACATGCTAAGCACATAAATGTGATGTTTGGCACATGAATGGACTGCAGCTGGAGGTGAAGAACAGAATCAGACTGCATTATTAGTGACACTCGTCCAGCAGACGTCCTGCAGCCAAATTGTGATTATACAATACAAAAGACTAAACTTACATTGACAGATCATGACAAAGTGCACTGAGAGGCGCTGACAAGATCCATTAGTTAAACTAAGGCTGGGCACCAAACATATCAACAGTCATTGTTACCATTGTCTTATTCAGAAAACGATTACATATTACAAAATTCTGTCAGCATTCACTCATCTGAAACTGTGCTGGTCGCTCTTTTCCATGGAGTTACAATGACTGAGAAGCTTTCAAGCCTCCATTAAAAGATACGGTTTTTGACACATGGGTGAGTAAATAATAACAGAAATTATTTTTTTTGGATGGACTGTCCCTTTAAATGAACAATTTCTTTAGTTGGGATTGTTTCACACTTTTATGATAAAGAAGCGAGGTAAAATACTCACCCAGGCATGGTGTAGACAGTGCCATGACTCCATAATAAGAGAAAGGCCCCGTTTCAAACATCATATTCTCATTTCCAGCCTCAACTTCCACCCGACCCTGAAAGACAGGTGTGAGTTAATTAGTTTCATTTGTTAGAAAAGCCAGTCTTAAACATACTGTTGTATATATATTTCAAGAATAATTTGCAAACGAATAAATGAGAGCTGCCAACTCCTAATAAAATGCAAATGTAATCAAATAAATACATTGCTAATAAAACCTACGTAGCTTTTACGTGTTGTCCTTCAAGAGACCTCAAGAACCCCCACTGGTTTGTTCTTAAATAACTTTAAAAACAAAACATCTTATTTTGAAATCTTAACCGGTTTCCTTGAAGAACAACCTGTTGCGTCTCCATAATTAAAGACGAATGACACAAAACCACAACCGAAACTGTGAGGTCAGGACTTCAGTAGTTTGAAACCACATTCGAGCATACACATACATTTTCCAAGGTCTCAGGCATCATATTTGCCCCGTTTTCCATCCCAATAGAGAGTCAACCTTTCCTCTCATTTTCAGAAAACGGTAACCGGATCCGCGGTGCTCGGATTGCATGACACACGGATCCTGTCACTCTATCGGAGTCTCCTCTGCTCTGGTGTCTATATTCAGGTAGACACTCCAAACACAAACAAAGCTCGCCAACTTTGCTGCTTTTTGTTACGACAGCAAACCAGAGCCAAACTAATTATTGACAGAAATACTATTATTTCTAGTAGTACTAAACAAATCTCCACAATTACATACAGTACCAGTCAGAAGTTTGGTTTCAGAATTACTATTTTGTTAAAGAAATTATACTTTTATATAGCAAGGATGGATTCAATTGATCCAAAGTGACAGTAAAGGCATTTATAAGGTTACCAAAGATTTCCATTTCAAATAAATGACGTTCTTTCGAACTTAATATTCATCAAAGAATCTTGAAAAAAAAATACATCAGTTCAACAAAAATATTAAGCAGCAAAAACTATTTTTAACATTGATAATAATAAGAAAAGTACTTCAAACAGATCATCACACATCAATAGCTAAAACTAAATTTACTAAAACCAGAAGACGCAACATAATCATGCATGTCCTAAAATATTACATCTAAAATATTTTTAAGTATGTGTGTGTATGTATTAGGGATGCACGATCATGATTTTTCATGGCCGATTCCGATACCGACTTTTTACAAGCAAACTGGCCGATTCCGATACCGATTTCCAATATTTTTTTATCTTTAAGCAACAACAAGAAAGAAGGAAAGTGTGCATAAACAAGATGTTTATTTGGTATTTAATTTGCCAAACTGGCTTTTGGCTATTGAAAACAATAACTGCAACCATCTGAAAAAATAAATAAGTAAATAATAAAAGTAAAATAAAAGTGAAACAGTTAAAAAAAATATAAGAAATTATATTTATAAATTATAACTATTTAAATATAAAACATATTTATCTTAATTAGATAAGATAAGTCCTTTGCTATTTAACAGATGTTAACAAATTGTAATTTGATTACACTAATATAAAAAAAATATTAATACCATTTCTATATAAGTAAAATCTTTTTACTTTTTAATGTTTTTATTTAAATAGAGGGCATAAGAAATTTTCAAATAAACCAATCAAAACAACACACAATTATTGTTGTTTTTTAATACATATATGTTGTATATTATAGATACTATAATTAATTTGGTATTTTTTCTTTTTGAAAATGCAGTTTAATAATTTCATAAATATAATAGATTATCTATTACATTTGAACTCATTTTGAAACTTAAAATAAAGGCAGATGTATTCCGCAAAATGAGCATTTGTAAATAAGCCGCAGGAGTTTGATTTATTTAAGCAGACATGCGGTTTGATGTCCAGTGTGATGTAACGTTCCCTGACACATGCTGTTTGTGCTCCGTATGACATTGTGCCGCGGGGATGATTACGACTGTGATAAACTCTCTCACACCGAGGTTCTGAAAGTGTTAGCCTTCTCCTGGCTGACCCCGCGCCGAGCACACAGCAAATCTGATTTACTGATCCCCGGGGGCCTGTGCGCCACATCGGCCCGGTGACCTATCACAGCTCGTTCTACCTTGACCTTGATGCTTAGTAAGCTGCCGCACAAATATTCAAATCAGATGACTGGAAAGTATAATAGTTAAATATAGTTCTATAGTTAAAGGTCACGCTATTGTGTTGATCCTACTTCGAGTTCAAATATGAGTCAATATCTATATATGCATTATCAGCTTTCTGTAGCACAGACATCCAAGAGTCTTTCCATCAATCTCGCCTCTGATTGGACGGTTTCAGAAAAAGAGGGCATGGACAGAGCACAGCTTTGATTGGTTGTGCATTCAATTGTGTGTGTGTGTGTGTGTGTGTGTGTGTGTTTCTGGCAGAAAGGGGGTGGGATTAGAGCTGCTATGATCAGGATCCCTTTCTTATGTAAGAGGGATCAATTAGTGAAGGGCAGGCCTGTCTGATGCAGGGCCTCTTCGAGCTAAACGTCTGGCTGACGGGCACCAACGAGCTGCCAATCTCAAAATACGCCACTACAAAAAGGTTGAAAATGCTAACCAGCAACCAGTGGTACTTGCTAAGGCAAGCATTACTAATGCTCAACCATTCAAATTACTAAGCATTAAACCTCTGCATATTTTATTCTATGCTGCATTCTCAGAAAAAGAGCCAAACGGTCACCTATTTATTCCTAAAGGATGCATATTAGCATCTAAATGGTACATATTTTTGTAAAGGTACCTCCTAAAGCTTTTGTACCTTTTTTTTTCCTGACAGTGTAAGAATATGAACGATGCCTCAAACTGTGCAGAGAGGTGCACTGTTACTTCAAGTGATCAGACATATAATTTTTGCTTGGCAAACAATAAAACAGACAAAAAAAAAAAAAAAAAAAAAATAGTAGGGCTGTCAAATCGATTAATTGTGATGTACATAGATACATATGTACATACATGTGTGTATATATAAAAAAAAAAAAAAAAAAAAAAAAAAAAAAAAAATTATATATATTCACACATACGTAAATATTTCTTAAATATGTGTGTGTACTTTTTCTTTGTATGCGATTAATTGATTTGATAGCACACACACACAAAAAAATATATATTTTAATAAAATTTAAGAATGGACCCAAGTCACATCTAAAGATGACTACAGAGGGGCAGTAAGAAAGCACTTAGCAACCGTATTCCAATACTTTGATAACCACTTTACCCTCTGGTCCTTAAGTGTTTTTTCATGTTAATTATCCTAAAATTTCCTTGCACACTGAGTCTGATGCATATAATCTGTTGCTAAAAAATTAGCAAAACCGTACAAAATGGAGTCTTCGAGCAGTGAGGATGATTTTGTTGGTCTCGCTCTCCTTAAAAAGAGAAGAAAGAAAGAAGAAATACTGGATCCATCATCTAATCTAAGGAGAGTTTCAACTCCGTGTGAAGGTGCTGCGAGATTGTCCCGGGCAATTCAAAGTTAAACTCGGGATGTCAGTGGCTCTGTTTGATGCTTTGCTAGCGATATTTGAGCCACATATTAAAAAGAAGAACACCAATTTCCGTGACCTCAGTGTGCAAGGACCAATACAGTGCTTTGTGCTGCAGGAAGCAGCCGATCAACTTGTCAGACATCTCTCAACCTCTCAAAATGCTTGCTACGGATGCAAAGATGGAACAGGATCCGAATTTCTTTTATAACGAAAGTTTCGGATGCGTGATTGAAAAAAAGTATCTGTCCTGAGGGAGCAATATCTATTTCAGACTCCTCAAGATGGCGCAAATTCTATGGTATTTTAGCATTAGTTTCCAGAAGTAATGCGTATGTTTAATTCATTATTAATTTAACTGATGTTCAAATCACTAATTGTAAAAAAAATAACGTTGTTAACAAAATCATTGCTGGAAAGACATTTCGCAGTTACCCTACTGTTTGACAAAAACAAAGACATAATAACATAAATCAATGAATGTGCATAAATAGAATCCACTTAAAACAACCGAGTAACTACATCGCAATGTCCTGGAAAACATTCACAACACCGTCATCATGGCTGTGAGTTTTTCACAGGAAAACAACATGTTTTCTTCAGAAAAATCTGGTCTATTTTTGGACTGATCTAATCCTCTACTCAAAATTCTGACCAATTACAGCCAGGCAGACAGAGATATTTGTGGATAGATGTATGGTGAGGGGTAACCAGCCCTGGGAAACAGGAAACTGCTCTGACCTTTTCTCCTTCTCTCAACTCATCCAAGCTCTCGCATGCAGTAAAACAGTACCAGACAGTTCATTATTAAAAAGGTTATATTTTTATAATAAGACATGTTTGTTTTAAATGAAAATCACTACAAGAGTAACAGGGATTTCTGAATGGTTATCAGGGTGTTGATACGCAGTGTTTTTTTTAATAAAACAATAAATCCATAATAGCTTGTCACGAATCATCATTAAAAGTCACAGCAGTAATAAGAAAGTTGATAAATGTGACCCCGGATCACAAAGCCAGTTTTAAGTTGCTGGGGTTAATATTTAGCAATAGCCATAAATTATAAATCGTTCTTTTATGCCAAAAATAATTAGGATACTGAGTAAAGATCATGTTCCATGAAGATGTTTGGTAAATTTCCTACCGTATATATATAAAAACTTAATTTTTGATTAGTAATATGCATTGCTAAAGGTTCATTTGGACAACTTGAAAGGCGATTTTCTCAGTATTTTATTTATTTTGCACCCTCAGATTCCAGATTTTCAAATTTTATCTTGGCCAAATATTGTACCAAAACCATACATAAATGGAAAGATTATTTATTCAGCTTTCAGATGATGTATAAATCTCAATGTCGAAAAACTGACACTTAAGATGGTTTTGTGGTGCAGTGTCACAAGTTTGGTGACAAAATCCCCAAACTAGCAGCACTGCAGATCATTCCTTCAATATTTTTTTAATAATCTAGGTTTAAGATAATTTCTATATATACACGAAAACATTTTTTATATATTTATAAATGCATACATTTATAAATAGATTTCTAGTTGTATAAATTAGCATTAGATAATGTATTATGATCAAACAAATTAATAATAGTATAAATTAACCTAGATTAATAAATGCTGTAAAAATCCATTGTCCACTGATAACCGATTAATGTTAACTATAAATCATCCTATTTTTAAACAGCATGTTTTAGTTCTCTTATACTTTGATATATACACATTTATTTTTGAATCTATTATAAGTATTAGCACAGACATCCTCGAGAAGGAATAGTAATTTAAGCAATCGTGATAGTGATGTTTGCCTTAGCAAGCTCAATTAACATGTGACTGATTGCTGAAGGAATTAGCCCACTTTCTGTTTTGACTTAAAGGCACTTTTACTGGCACCTGACAGCATTCTCAAACCCATCGAAATATTTAATAACACACACATGCAGGAGAGATGTTCAAAGCTGTATTCTCCACGCAGGCCAACCAGTCAGATTTACTCACCTGAAGGATAAGGATGAAAAAGTCGGCAGGTTTTCCACGCTGATATAAATAGTGCTGTTGCGAGCGCTTGTCGTTCTCATTGAACTTAATCTCCTGAATGACATCCGGGTGCTTGAGGATTCGCAGTAAGACCTTGTCCGAAATCTGGAGTGGACAGAAAAGGCTCACCTCTGTGGAAAGATGGGCAACAACAAAAATCAGCTGTTATCTGCAATGACAAATGCTCATAGAGAGAGAGAGGTGATAATGAACTCACCAGTAGCGAGGAAACGATGCGCTGCTAGCATTAGTTGAGGCGATATCTTGGATTTGGATTCACTCTCATGTTTGAAAGCAGAAAAGTCCCTCTTGTTCTTGTTGGGATCCACTTTCTTTCTGTTACTATTGTCAGCTAGAAGGCAAAAAAAATTCTTCATCTCTCAACCAATGCTCAGCTTGTTTCCCAAAAGCATCATAAGGTCAGGTTTCACTAGACATATAAGGAATCATTCAACTCGTGATGCGTTACAATTCACGATACGATTTTCTCACTATTTTTTTTTAAATACAAATTATAAATGAAAAGGTGTCATATAATATAATAGGTGTCATATAAATGAAAATCTCAAATCAAATAAACAAAAATACAGATAAAAGAAATCACTTCATATAAACAAACTAAGGCGTTGCCTCTGCTCATTCCAATTGAAATTAGAGGCAATTCGATGCTGCATACATTCCCAATGAGCAGCTGTTGATTTAAACTAATGAAATATTTCAAAATGAAATTGAAGCAGAAACAGAATGGTGTGACTTCAGCTTTGTGAAGCTACACTGTATAAATTATATTAGCACAAAACAAAAACAGCAGATGGGTGAATGAGAACACAAATTCACTCTCTGCCAGTAGATGGCGCTTATGGAAAAGCAGTGCTGTTGTAAACAAAGAAAATACTTCAATATGCAATTTACAGAGGTAATATGACAAGAAAATACCATCTAAACTTTTCTGAAGAAAGTTCTCCTAAGAGAACTTGTCGCAATTCATTTAACATCTCCACCGACTCAACCGTTTTTTTATCGATTTTCAACTGTCTCGGCATGCATCGTTACATCCCTAATTGGCACCAATAATCTCAAAGATCTACTTAAGATCATGATGCTTTTGGGAAAGCCTAGATCAATAAACCGAACCAATTAATACATCAATTACATTTCCATGGGTAATCTCATGTCTAGACTAATAAAACAAGCAAGAAAATAACTATCACAAATGTACTGTAAAGATCAGACTCGTCCAGGATCTCAGATTTGATGATCTCCTCGATGACGTCCTCCAGCGTGACCAGACCCAGGACCTCGTAGAACGGATCTCCTTCGCCCTCATTATTCACCTTCTGAACGATGGCCAGGTGGGATTTACCTGTGGACAGAGCCAAAGATCTCAGACTAAACATATTGAACACTGGGAAAAAAGGGAATTAAATGTTCTAAGTGTTGTAATTGCAAACTGAATGGCAGTTTAATGGTTATTAAGTTTTAGTTCACACCAGGCTAGGAAACCCACTGAGTGGGTAATAATTCAAACCATATTCCTATGGAAGCACTGCATGGACATGAATATTAATGAGCTGTATTAATCACTGCAGTCTGAAAACCCCATGAATTATTCATCATCTTGTTTTATCTGAGGGGCCAGATCAATCATAACCAATTAAGCAATACTGGACCATAGGGCTTCATGTTTAAAGCCAAAAGAGTCAATCAGATCAGATCAGAAGTGCTACTAAACTTAGAGCTCAAAGAGCTTAGGAGAGCGAAATTACAGTCTGGGATTAGAAAAAGAAAAGAAAAAGGGAAGGATGGAGTAAAGACACTTTGACGTCAATCAAAGGGAATCTGGAAACACCGCACAATCAATACCGCAGGACAAAAACTATAATATATTGAATCGTACGACACTTAATGCTAGAATCTGAACCAAAATAAATGGAAGGACTAATGCAGAAGTTCTGATCAACACCGAAAACCAATTATTATTATTCTTTTGTTATATGCTAATGCATGTTTTCCCCCACTAAAGCTTTGAACTATATTTAAAATACAAGTCAAAGTCAGGCATTAAAATGTGTATTTTCAAAATTGCCCAATTTTAGACTTCTAAAAAAAAAAAACATTCACAATGTTCACATTTTTGAATGACTAAAATGATATCATGCATTTTTTCCCCATTAAATACAGGGATTTAGAGCAAGATCAAGTCATATTTAATAATGCAAAAAGAATCAGACAAGCAGTCTGCTTAAGAAAAGAGCTAATATTTTCTCGCTGAAATACACTCCAGTGTTCCTGAGGGATCAGCATTTAGCAAACCACCCACATTTAATTATTTGCATTCTCATAAGCTCATTTTCCATACATTCATATCTCAGTTGAGCTCGTTTTAAGCAAATAAATTCGAATAGGATTTAAATAGTTTCTACAAATGTATCATCAAATGCAGCAAAAGCAATGTCCTGAGTTGACATTCTGGACAATACAGTGCCTGTCACATTGCTTTTGTCCCTCTGTAGTGCTGCAGAGATTGAGAGAGGAACAATACAGTGGGATGAACTTCAAACCACCATTCATTTTAAAACACCACCCATATAACTCATCTACAATCAAACATCTCTAATGGATGAACATTAACGAGTACTAATCTGAATATCGAGGGAAACACGTCTCCCTAAATTTCTATGGTGTTACGGCCCCAAATCTGAAGGTAAAAATGGTCGAACATCAGAGTAATTGTGCAAACTCCGATGGACCGATGATGGTGTGTATTTTTTAAGAGCATCAGGTGCTTTTGTCAGCATGGGATACCTCTGTCTTTTCTAGAAGAGCTTCATATTGATTGGAGGTTGATACAGGGAGCATATGGTTATTGATTCGGCTCTCAGGGGGAGTCTGAGCACCCATCAGAATCAATATGAGGATGAAAACAACCGCACGAGCCACAGCCTTTGCTTCCTGTGAGCACAGCAGGTTGTTTTTAAATTTTCAAATCCACTAACCTTTCTTAAACTCCTCCAACATGGCATCCAGCTTAGTGTCGTGGAAGACGAAATGCACCGGGTGATTGTAGAACTTAGTGACCGTTTTAAGCGTCGTGCAGTCGTCGGGGTCAACGAAGGCCAGGTCTTTGACGTACAGGACATCCACGATGTTGGAGAGCTCGGTATCATACACGGGAATCCGCGTGTAGCCGCTTTCCATGATCTCAGACATGGTATTAAAGTCGAGCACGGTGTCAATGTGAATCATGAAGCAGTTGCTCAGAGGCGTCATCACATTCTCAACCGTCTTGGTTCGGAGTTCCAGTGCACCTTGTATGATGTTCAGTTCTTCTTTGACCAGGTCGTTGTAGGGTTCGGTGACCCTCAGCATCTCCAACAACTTCTCGCGGTTGTAGACGGTGCCGATTTCCTGCCCAAGAACGCAATCCAAGAGCTTACTGACGGGGAATGATAATGGGAAGGTCAGGAGCATGAAAAATTTGGTCAACATGATGGTGTTGGCACCTACAGCCAAACCGTGGCGCGAGCACAGAGCTTGTGGCACAATTTCACCAAATATGACAATGCCAACAGTAGATGCCACTACGGCTCCCAACCCCGACCCAATCAAATCATCTAGCAGGATTGTTAAAGTTGTGTTGACCAGCACGTTACCCAACAATAAAGAGCAAAGCAGATAGTTGCCCTTGCTTCGAATGGGTTCGATTTTTCGCGCATATTTCTTTTCCTTATTAGTTCCACAGCTTTGTACAATGCGAAGCTCCATTGGATCCAATGCCATGAGCCCCAGGTTGAGCCCACTGAACATGCCGGACAGCATCAGCAAACCTATAATAAGGATGATTTGGAACCAAAGAGGTAGAAAAGATTCTTTCTCCTCTATGACTAACAATCTTCCATCGCTTTCACCCAGCTGGACCCATTTGTCTCCCAAACCCTGCCTGACACATAGGCTGTAGATCTTTTCTCGTTCACTCTTACGCAGTGGCTTCACATACACACTCACCAGACCTGACGTCCCTCTGTTGCTCACGTTCATGAAGGTGCTGATGCTCAGGTCTTTGGTGAAATCCTCACAAGTCCTGTTTAACTCGTCACTGTCCTCCGTATCCACATACTCTGTGAACCTGATGTGGGATGCTGTGTCCGGGCTCAGGTGCAGCCCATAAAACCTGAGCACGACGTTGCTCTCCTCTGTTACCTGGATGAGCCCGTCCTCCGTCGTGCTGGCCGCTTTGCCGCTCCTCTCTAGCCGCATGCCCAGGATCTGACTGCTGGAGTCGGGGCTTGACGTCTCCGTCCGCCCGCCGACAGAGCTCCAGAGGAACACGATGAAAGTTAGAAGACACCCCTGTCCACTCCGCTCTGTCGCCATGTTTGTTGCGCTCTCTCCGCTAGGCTGGACCTTACGTCACGTCATCGCTGCCACAAACCCGCCCTCTTATTTGCATAATGCAAAATTGCGCAACGCCCACTTAGTTGCGTGCGAGTTCTTTTTTAAAATACATAATGTTTGGGCTTTAAAGATAAACGTCTCATGGTATTATAAGATAGTAATAATTTATGATCAATTGTGGTAATACGTTTAAATAAATGTAAGCATCTAACAGGTTTACAATTAAACATGATTTTTTTTTCTTCATTTGCGTTTTTGTGTAAATTATGTAATAGCACGAGCCCCGTGTCCCCTTATATTTCATGACAAAATTAAATGGTTAAAAAAATAAAAGTTTTACACACACACACACACACACACACACACACACACACATATATATATATATATATATATATATATATATATATATATATATATATATATATATATATATATATATATATATATAATTAAATGTTTTAAATAATTATATCTATGCAATTATAAAAATGAATTTAATTATAATTAATATGATTTTTAAAAATAGTAATTTAATGACAATTAAGCATTTTTCAACATCAATTCCTTTATTTTAAGACTTAAATAATGAGTACAATTTGTTAAATTATTTTTCATTTTCAGTATAAAATAAAAGCAGTAGAATAAATACTATCATCGTGATAGTAATGAAAAGTAAATTAATCAACGGCAATAAACTGCCATAATGTAATACATCAGTGGAATTTTTTCATCAGTGGCTTTGTTGTTAACTGAAGTGTGTAAAATCAATGTCATTGTGTCTATTGACCGTCACTGCATTTCGACCTCGGTCAAATATGATGCAAGTGCGTCCTCTAGTGTTACAAATAAACATTAACTCATCAACATAGTGTATTTTCTTAAATGCACTTTATTCTCAGATTAGTGAATACAAATGTGCACATTTAAAACACTCTTTAACCAAATATAACTTTTAACATCAGTTCCGGTCACTCACTTTTTGGGGAAGTCGTGGCCTAATGGTTAGAGGGTTGGACTCCCAATCGAAGGGTTGTGAGTTTTAGTCTCAGGCCGGACGGAATTGTGGGTGGGGGTAGTGCAAAAACAGCTCTTTCTCCACCTTCAATACCACGACGTAGGTGCCCTTGAGCTAGGCATCTAACCCCCAACTGCTCCCCAGGCGCCGCAGCATAAATGGCTGCCCACTGCTCCGGGTGTGTGCTCACAGTGTGTGTGTGTGTGTGTTTTCACTGCTCTGTGTGTGTGCATTTCGGATGGGTTAAATGCAGAGCACAAAACTCTGAGTATGGGTCACCATACTTGGCTGAATGTCACTTCACTTCACTGATGAAGAGACAAGGTACACGTTTGCTGAAGTAATAAATAAAACACGTCATTCTGAAACGATGCATGACAACAAATCCTTGATATTGTTCTGCAATCATTCACTTGGATAGTTGTTTACATCTGTGACATACCACTTTTTTTTTTTTTTTTGCACGATATTTAATTGATAAATATATTACACATCTACAATTCGGCAGCGCTGGTAAAAAAAGCACCAGGGAAATATTTCTATTTATCATAACTTAAATAAATTCCCATTATATTAAGATTACATTTTAAATATTTTACATGTGGACCAATAATAATCCTTCAACAAGTGACTGACATTTATATTATAATTAGTTTCAGAAGATAAGCCAATAACCGATAAGGTGGGCGGGGTCAGATTCCACTAACATATAAAAGCCTTCGAATTAATTTAAAAAACGATATCATCGGCACAAACAATGTTTTCTTTCTATGCGGCGAAATCAGGAGAAAATATAAAGTAAAATTAATCAAATTACCAGTGTAAATTCGAAGGCTTACGTATCTATCTCGCCTTAACATTAAATATCTTAACATTAAATCTATAAAATGGTAAGTAAATTTGTCAGTATCTGAAAAAGTTGAACTAGCAGAGTGGTTGGCCGACTAACGGTCGGTGTTTTTTTTTTTTTTTTAATGTATGAGGTTTATATTATAAATATCGTGATTATTAATTAAAAAAATAAACTAGCAGCTAAAAATAATACACGTTTTGACGTTGCAAATGGTCTTAATTATTTATTCTTTTATTTTTTATTTTTTAGCGCGAGTGTATCTCCATTCATGTGGGTCAGGCTGGAGTTCAGATCGGTAACGCGTGCTGGGAGCTGTACTGTCTGGAGCACGGAATGCAGCCGGACGGGCGCATGCCCACCGACCAGACCACCTCCGGCGGAGATCAGTCCTTCAGGACTTTCTTCAACGAGACCGGCGCCGGGAAAAGTGTGCCCAGAACTGTGTTCGTGGACCTCGAACCCACCGTCGTTGGTCAGGATGCATTTACACTGCACTTCTTTTATAAAAATGTCGAAATACCATACTACAGTTAACGCTAGTGTAACAACTTTTTTAATAAATTATTGCTAACATCAAGTTTTCTGCTGACATCATCAGCCCTCTAATTTTTTTGAAACCTTCCTCTTCGGGGCGGACTTGGGGCCCTAAGCAAATTTCAGGTATGGGCCCCCAACACAATAACTATGTGCTCTGCACGCCTAACCCTCATTTCGCTTGCTCTCTCTCTCTCTCTCTCTCGTAGTTTATAGTTTATTTACCGGTTTACAACTCAAGTAAATAATTGGTCAACTCAATACTGTTCTAAAGCCATCTTAGGCTTCCTTATTATGTTTTTTCGAATTGCAAAAGAAGACATTAAACAAATGTTTGCACTTGTCCATTTAATGAATTGTTACCTTTTTCAATCTTTTTACAAAAATGATTCAAATTTCATGAAATTATCCTATGCAACTCATTCCATATTCCAAGTGTTCTTAAGGCATATGGTAGGGTTTGCTGAGAGTTTGCTCAATCTCACGACGTTCTGTTAAGCAATGAAGCTGACAGCACTGTACAATGAATCTCTTAATTACATGTATTTACACATTGTCGTAACGATTCGCAAGCTTGCAGAACTCAGCACTTGACAAAAGTGCTGGTTTTGATCTGTAAGCATTTAATGCTCTCCAGAACATAAATACACACTAGTGTTTGCCAAATATGTTTTATCAATATCAGATTGGACCCCCAATTCCCCTTGGCCCCAAGCGGCCATTTACCTTGTTTTTTGGTTAAGTCCGCCCCGGTTCCACTTTCACCATCCCAGTGTTACTTTTGTATTAGCCCTTGACTCTAAAGTGTGCTTTGGTCTGATCTAGGTGCCCCTGGACTGTGATTTGTATGCACCCTTACCTTACTCTTTTTTTCCTATTCAGATGAGGTTCGAACTGGAACATATAGACAGCTGTTTCACCCAGAGCAGCTGATAACTGGGAAAGAGGACGCTGCCAATAATTACGCCAGAGGCCATTATACCACTGGCAAGGAAATAGTAGATGTGGTAATTGACCGTGTTCGCAAACTGGTGAGATATTTTTCTCTATTTTGATATACAACATTTATTGCAATTACATTTTTATAGATGAATTAATAGTAAGTGTCTTTTGTTTTTAGTGTGACCAGTGCACTGGACTACAAGGATTCCTCATCTTCCACAGTTTTGGCGGTGGAACTGGTTCGGGTTTTGCTTCACTGCTGATGGAGAGGCTGTCTGTTGATCATGGCAAGAAAGCTAAGCTCGAGTTTGCAGTTTACCCTGCACCTCAGGTACCTTTTTCACCAGTCAAGATGTTTCACTGGAAGATCAAATTATGATTAGTTTGATTAAAGATCAAAAAAGCAAAAATGCAAACAAATCCAAGGATTATTATTTTTTAGACATTTTTAAACTACAATCACCCAACCTAAATGTTTTGTCACCCAGTGTATTGGTGTTTTACAATATATAATGTTGTTGATTCATATTTATATTGTGAGGAAGATACTTAAAAGAAACTTCCAAACACTGAATTGAATTTATTTTAACTTACAGAATAATCTATTTAACCTTAAAATAGGTTTATTTAGGTTGATTTCTCTTTAAGACCTCATGCCCGGATCAAACTGTTACACATAATTTTTTTTCTTAACTGTCTCAACATTTACGTAAAAGACTGTATACCAACAATGTTTAGAATAAATCGACTATTTACATGAATACTAATCAAGACGGGCACTTTGACAGGCATTTTGTATGTATTAAGCCATTTACGCAAAGGCGTGGGCTCTCAGATGCATCTCTATGTGCGTGAGTGCACAGAGTGCGCAAGTACGGAATTAAGCACTTTAATGTTTAAAATTGTATGACTCAAAAGCACGTGCAAATGGTACATTCCGAAATTCTGTCGCAAGTGTCTTTCACATTCAAATATTTGCATGAATTTCAAACGTTACATGCGTGGAAACTGCATGAATCAGTAGAATTATGCGCAATCCCGTGCCGAAATTCAAGACCTGAAACCTGTTGACCTTTTGGATTTTTCTTGAGGTTTCCACCGCAGTGGTAGAGCCCTACAATTCTATTCTGACCACACACACCACCCTGGAGCACTCAGACTGTGCTTTCATGGTGGACAACGAGGCCATCTATGATATCTGCCAAAACAACCTGGACATAGAGCGGCCCACGTACACCAACCTCAACCGCCTCATTGGGCAGATTGTGTCATCGATCACCGCCTCCCTGCGATTCGACGGAGCTCTCAACATCGATCTGACAGAGTTCCAAACCAACCTGGTGCCGTACCCTCGCATCCACTTCCCCCTGGTCACATACGCCCCGGTGATCTCCGCAGAGAAGGCATACCACGAGCAGCTGTCCATCATGGAAATCACCAACTCCTGCTTTGAGCCAGTCAATCAGATGGTGAAGTGCGACCCTCGGCACGGGAAGTACATGGCTTGCTGTATGCTGTACCGTGGAGATGTGGTTCCAAAGGACATCAATGCTGCCATTAGAAGCATAAAGGCCAAGAGGACCATTCAGTTTGTTGACTGGTGTCCCACAGGGTTCAAGGTCAGCCTATGTTTTTATTCTAAATTCTATTGTACATTGGAAGCAAAGCATCATGCAAAACTATTACGAGTGGAATAATGATACAACACAGCATACAATAGTAATGTTTGTAAATATTAGCTTGATGTTTGTTAGGTGTGAAAATGTGTGTTCCTTGCATTTTTACCATTATCAGGTTGGTATAAACTACCAGCCGCCAGCTGTGGTTCCAGGAGGCGATCTGGCCAAAGTTCAAAGGGCAGTCTGTATGTTGAGCAACACCACAGCCATCGCTGAGGCCTGGGCTCGTCTAGATCACAAGTTCGATCTAATGTACGCAAAGAGAGCCTTCGTGCACTGGTACGTTGGAGAAGGTATGGAGGAGGGCGAGTTTACAGAGGCCCGTGAAGATTTAGCCGCTCTCGAGAAAGATTACGAAGAGGTGGGAGTCGACGCCCCCAAAGGAGAAGGTGAAGAGGGAGAAGAATAAATAAAAGTTTTGAATATAATAATAAATACTGACATTGCACTTTTGTTAGTCTTTAGGCATTTATTATTCAGCATTAAAAAAAATCTAGTCACCAATATCCACTTATCAGACAGCTACAATGTACAGTACTTTACATAAGGAGTGTTACAGGTTACCACACTACAGATAAAACCGTTCAAAAGGATTCTGCACCATTAATCGTCTTCAGAAACACTAAGTTGTAGATGGCTTCAAAGATTTATCAAAGCACAGCGACGGTGTGGATAAATGCTTTCTTCATTAAACGTCACTCGTTTGTTCTGTTGCAAGGCACATTTGATTTCTTTTACCTGTACTTACATCAGTGTACAGAAAGTGACTTTACTCTAACTTTACAGACTTGCATAATAACATCCTTCATATAAAACGTGCACAAGACTTGTCACAACCCAGCATGACAGTTCTTTGATCAAAGTACCTGCACTTCTCTGCAAAGATAAGATTTCATCAGAAATGCAGTGCAAAATAGATCACTTTACATATCGGAAATGTTGTAAACAGCATTCTAATTACTGGTATATAATATTTATATTATATTAAGTATATTAGCTATTTAAGGATAGTTTTTTTTTCAGTTTAGGATAATTAAACTGTTTACTAAAGTCTGATTCACACTAAGAAAGTCTTTCTATAACAGACTTACTGTCAGGCCGGTCTGTTAATGCCACAGGAGTATTTTAACATTTCATGTTAGAATGAAATCAATTGAAGTCCAACAAAGCCACTATATTCAAAACCACTTAACAGAGCGCGCATGGAACAGGTGGAGTGCATCTTTGGTCAGTTTTTAAACCAGAAGTCCAAAATTCCAATATTGTCTGTTATCGTTACAGTGACTATTTTCCTCACAAAATAAAAAGTACACAGTAAAATTGTCTTATGTGTGCATAAGGACCTGTTTTCATATCCATCTCAATATCATTTTCAGTTAAATTAGGATATTTACATGAGAAGGGCAATTCCCCCATTGTTTAGAAGACACACTACTTTTCAGCTTAAAACTTTTGATTCTGAATCATAATCGTCTTAATGCATCTTATGTTATGCAAACAAACTGAAATTAATTCTGTGGAACTGCAGAAACCCAAACCTGTTTAGGATCAAAGTGCATCTAAAGAAAAAGAAGACGTCACGTTTCACGTTCTAGTGGAAAGGCTCAGGCAGAAGAACATCATTGCATTATGAAACCTGCCTGCGGGGGAAGACCAGCGCCGGGTCCCTGAGGGAGTGCTTGTGGGTATGGACAGGAATATGGCACCGTGTTTGGCAGAGGAGCACCGATGCTCTGAGGGTTGTAAGGCATGGCTGATGGTTGAGATATCTGTGCAGGTCTTACATGAGCTGGAGAACCATTAGCTAGCCTTTGGATAGGTGCGGTGAAGTTATGGGTCTCCTGAGGTTGTGAGGGATCATTAGAGGAACCCTGAGGAAGATGAACCCCCTTCAGCACCATCTCCTGTAGTTTATCGATCTTCACACGCCTCAGATGTGCCAGCTTCCTCTTGCTCTGGTAGTCATCAATGAAGCAGTCCAGAGGCACGGATCCATCCAAGAATGAATCAGCCATGTTCTACGAATCATAGGGGGAATCTTAGGACACTGTTCGTCGTGTAAAAATCAGTTATGAATTTCTGAAAACATGGACAGTGTTGTCACCTCTGTTTCTTCTTCGATCTTGGCTCCCTCGGTTTGCAAAAGAGCCAACAATGTGTCTAGTGATCTGTTTCCTGATAAAAAGATCCAGTTTAAAAGATGGATATATGTAAAATTACGTCAATATTTCGTCAGTGGCATCCAGTTGTGCTACATTAGCAGTTAGAAAGACCATCACATTAATATTGCAATCTCTTAATTGGACAGTAGTCTGAGAAATAGTTATTTTGCATTTTAAGCCAATTTTGATTAATGAGTCTGCTCAAATAATAATGGGTCATGGAGGAACAGTTCACCCAAAAATTTAAATTAGCTGAAAATGTGCTCTCCGACCACTCAAGAAGAACATGAGTTTGTAGACTTGAAAAAATGTAACACTAAATCACTTGCTCATCAAAGGATCATCTGAAGTGAATGGGTGCCGTCAGAATGAGAGTCAAAATAGAGTCCCAATGAATGAGAGTACCAATGAATTACTTGTGAAGTTTTTATCAGCTGTTTGGACTCTCATTCTGACGGGACCCATTCACTTCAGAGGACCCAATTGAGACAGTGTTGTGAGCATTTTGCATTGCTTTCATAGAAAAACTGTACCAGATAGTGATCAAGCAGACCCATAACGGTCTAATAATAGAAAGAGTGTTTTACATAATGAGGATAAGTTTACATCAGTGTAGAGTTTCTTTTGGAAATATTGAAGCAGTCTTTGTATCAGTGTAATTCTAGTCTTTCTGCTGTATCCTACTGACCCTGATAAACTCACTTTCAAAACTTCTGCTCGGCTAAATTTACTCTGACAACACAAGATTCTTAAAATAAATCATGGAGAAAACTGGATAAATACACAGAACAAAATACAATCTTTTAACACTGACGTGTGCAGTTCTCTGTAAATCCTGTCTTCTCACATGCTACGATTGGTCGATTATGTACGATGCCTAGACACTATTTGTCAAACTACTTTTCAGTAATCCTTAAACAAATATGAACACAATAGAAAAACAAAGCCAAAACCCGGACAACACTTGATCTATTGATTTATCATTTGAAACCCAACAAACATTTGTTAAATGGTTTGAGAAGTGTGGTAAGTTCATATCAGACCTAGCGTGGACCCGCGGAGCTGGTAGGACTCGTGCAGATCTTGTAAACAGCAGTAGCGTTTGGTCAGCTGGATCTTCTGATGGTCCAGTTCAGGCTGTAGGTTGAGGTTTTGCTCCGCCAGGCTGCGGTTACTGGCGATCGTCAGCTCTTTATTCTGCTGCATTTCCTGCATCTGTGACAACAACAGCGAAGTCAGAAACCAGAAAAAGCACAGCCAAAACTCCAGCCACCTGGATCAAATGATTTATTTCCAAAATACCCCAATATTCAAATCATCATGATGCTACATTTCCCCCCTTAAAAACACATGACCAAAATTGTTATACAGTATGACTGGAAACTCGTGCATTCTTGATGCATGGAAAACTTACAGTTAATGATTAGTGTTTATTTCCAGGAACTTTTTAACTATTTAATAATAGAAAGCAAGATTACTTAGGCAGCACATGCACATTGGGGGGGAATCAAACCATCTAAAAGGACCTATAATTACAATATAATTTAAGATATGTATTGCTTAATAAGAGATTACAAGAATGGCCAAGTGAATTATTGTGAAGTGAATTACATATATATATATATATGTAAATTTTTACTTTTAAATAATTATAATAATCATTTACAATTAAACAAATAAAATTTAATTGTATAATAATTTGTTTTATCTAAAAAGCATTTTTGACTTTTTTAGAGGTGGGAAAAGGTAAAGGATTTTAAAAAATTACACGAAACACTAATAACTAATAATCATATTATTGATTATCATCAGCATTGCTATATATATAGCAAAGAAACTGCTGAACTTGATCAGTCGAGAGGAGGTTGACAGAAGCAGGTCGTTCGTACTAAAAAGTCTTTATATCACAGTTGTTTTTTGTCTTTATTTTATAAGGGCAGTTCATATACTGCCTCCATTCTGAAGTCTGGCACTATCCAGTCACTCCTTCAGTCAACAACACTGTCCAATATAAAACAATACTGATGTAGTCAAAGGTGAAAGGTCTCGGTCCCAGAATACAACACAATAACACAAAACGCCACAGCAGCAAGGCAATGAAAGCCCGAGCAGCTGTCACTCATCTGCACTCACTGTCAGCACAAACTCACTCTTTCCGGGATTTAATGAGCGTTTAATGGCTGTCGCGTCTGCGCTCACTCACCTCCTCCATCTCTCTGACCATTTCCCGGAGCTTGCCATCGTCCTCCAGCAGTTCGTGCAGCTGTGTGGACGAGTACGACTGCAGTCTGTCCTCGAAGCCGGACATTTCTCCCATAGCTTTGTTATTGTCTCTCCGCCGCCGCAGGGAAGTATCTTGTGTTGCTCCTCGGCCGGAAGTCGAGTAATTCCCGTCAAATCAGCGCGTGTGAATGGACGTGACGTCACGCGCGTGGACGTGTGAGCGACGTCAAGAGGCCATTCATGGAGTAAGATTTAGGAAATACGTTTTTAATACATAATTTATTATATAATCTATACATACAATTTGCTTATTATACTTAGAATATCTTCCCGCTAAACATTTGAATTATTTCACCTATAATTTGTACCAGTATATTTATATATAAAAGATCAAAACATGATTGAATGTTTTCAGTTAGTAACAAATATTTTAATGTTTGTAATGCATAAGATTTTATGAAATCCATACATAATATCATACAGTTCCAATATTTATACAATGCTATAATAAAATCATAAACTTAGTTTAAACCTCTTCCGCTTCTTATTGCAGTCTTTCTAGGTCTTCTCATGAATCTCATGTGCTGATCTTAACACTTGCTGTGTGTTTGTGTGTATGAGCTCAGTCGTTCACACTGGCACAGCTCAGCTAGATCTAAATTAAGGATCTTGAGTAAAATCCAAGGTCTGAATGACTCAGGCACAATATGGTCAATGTGGGTTTGGAATCGTGCGTCACTGGCTGCGTTGGTAAAGTACACAAAAATATCATACATCTGTGAGCCTCGTGTGTTTGGGAAAGGGCCAGTGATGCTGTGCTTGTGACTCAGATTGTATCTCATCGTAAGCGTGAGGACAAGCATGTTTTGTGTGTTTGATCAGCCGGATGCTTCAGGTTCATGTAAGGGGTGTCAATCTGTCCAGATCCAGGTTCAGTTCGCCAGATCCCAAAAATAAGGGTGATACTCAGACATGAATAAGAAAGAAAAATGAACATATATATGTGTAAAGATTAGTTTAAAGTTTAAACCACATAAAACTGTCATTTGCTTACGTCCCAGTACTCACAGTTAGGCCGAGGGGTCAGAATTAGGAGGGTTTGGACAACATGACGGACTCCCTGGCTTCAGAGGAATCTTCAGTGTCGCGAGGGAGGCTTTGGGACAGTTTGACTGGGAGAAGATGACACAGATGCAACAGATAATATGCATGCATGTACACTAAAGTGTTATTTATTTATTTATTAAATTAATACTTTTAATCAGCAAGGACACATTGAATTAAATTGATCAGAAGAGAAAGTATAGATACATGTTCTTTTGAACTTTCTATTCATTAAAGAATCCTGAAAAAAAAAACACTGTATTACGGTTTCCACAAAAAAATTAAGCAGCACACCTTTTTCAACATCGATAATAATAGGAAATGTTTCTTGAGCAGCAAATCATATTAGACTGATTTCTGAAGGATCATGTGACACTAACTGGAGTTTATATTTTTTGTTAACAATATATATATACACACACACACACACACACACACACACACACATACATAAATAAAATAAAATATATAATATGTATTTTACATATTTACTTATTTAAAAAAAATTAACATTTATAATAGAATACAGAATATATAATTTAAAACTATATAATAAAAATATAAAAATATATAATAGAAAATTTTTAATTAAAATAAAAAACATTATAAATCTAAACTCACTTAAAAAAGGCACTTCTGAACAGTAGTGTATGGTTTCTAAGGGCAAGTTCCCAGAGTCCAAAATGAACTTGGTTGGTTGGTTCTCACCAAAAACCAAGGTACTTTGACTTAATGTGCTTACATCAGATGAATAATGAGAGATATTATGATTTAAATCATGCACTTTGTTGCAAATATTACATGCAAAACAATATTCAACTCTACAAATGACCACAAATTACACACTGAGGAAACAGAGACATTACAACCAACTTGACAACTCTAGTTATCAGGAGGGACATATTAAATAGTGCTATACAGTGCTTTTCAGCAACACTGTGGCATTAAAAGAGAAAGTGTCAAAGATTAAATCACTACACACTCAAACATCACAAGATTTTCTGTGTCTTCAAGAGCGTATTAGTGTTCTGTCATCTCACACATCTAATGATGGTTGTTCTTACCTCTTCATCGCCGTTGTTGTGTTCCTCTGACTTGGCTTTCTTCTTCTCTTCCTTTTTCTTCTTGTCCTTGTCGAGCAGGATGTCATCCAGCCAGGCCAGATCATGCTGCGAGAAGATCAGGTCCAGAGTCTTCCTCACAACCATCAGGCCCAGAATCTGACAGAGGAAACGGTCACATGACAATAGGGCAAACAAACGGTATATAATTTGTATATCCAAATACAAATTATGGTCTGAGAATCACATACTGTACGAGTGGATCTGATAAAAAAAATCCAGGTTATATTTTAGCCCACATTAAAAAACAAAAACAACAATAAATGTAAAATAAATATTAGGCATAGAGAAAATATAGCCTATTTTAAGATCTTTAACTTTTTTTGCAGTATGGTATTTCTTTCATGAAGAGCATATTTCAACTTTTTTTTTTTTTTTACTTTCTAAATAAAATAAAATATTATGTATTAAGAAAATAAAGCATATTTTATAACTGTTAAGATGTAAAATACAATAAAAAGAATATTAAATAAAATAAGGCCAATTTAAGATCTTTTAGACTTTTTTAAAAGTATATGACATTATCTTCATAATAATTTTTTCAGAATAAAATTTTTATATTTTGCATTTGCAATAAAGCCTATTTTAAGATCTTTACTATTTTTTTTTTTATAATTTTTTCTTTGCACTTTGGAAATGTTCATAAAATTAAGCATATTTTAAACATTTATTTTAGTTTTTGGAATATGACCTATCCATTTCTTAATTAGATTTACTTCTATACCCCTTCAGTTTTGATTTGAAACACATTTCTAATGATTGGCCCAGAGTAGCAGAACTCGCACCATGACAGGGAAAAGGATGGCGACCACAGTGGACTTGAGGATCCAGAGGACGGCCAAACAGGTGATCTGCACCAGAGTGAAGAGATGCACGTGCCGCAGGGGGACGTGCCACAGGAAGACCAAATCAGGCTGGTGCTTGGCTGGCATGAGGAACAGCTTCATCCTCTCCCAAAACTGAACAAAACAGGAAAGTCTGGTGAAATCTACCAAAGGAAATATATTTATATAATAGTTCCAACTATGTATTATTTTCTTTCTCTCACAAAAAGAGTTGGTATATAGTGCAAAACTACTTTTAAGGCCTTTTGGAGCTTGAGAAGTTAAATCATCATCCATCTTTGTTGTATGGAAATTAGCAACTCAGATATTCTCATTTTATGCTTCAAAAAGAATCATGAAGGTGAGTAAATGATGGATTTTATTTTTATTTTTGAGAGAACCACTGTAAGTAAAAATTATAATTTGCTGAACGTTTCCTCACCCTTGGGTCATCTAAGCTATAGATGAGTTTGTTTCTTCATCAGAACAGATTTGGAGAAATGTAGCACTGCATCTCTTGCTCACCAGTGGTTCCTTTGCAGTGAATGGGTGCCGTCAGAATGAGAGTCCAAACATCTAATAAAAACATCACAATAACCCAAACGTAACCCACACCATCATTCATCAGTTAATTTCTTGTGAAGTGAAAAGCTGCATGTTTATATGATTAAGAAACAAACTCATCATTAAGACATTTTTTACTTTAAACTGTTGCTTCTGGCCAAAAGATGAGTTCATAAACAATAATAATGCCTCCTCCAGTGAGAAAGCCCATGTCTCACATCAAAATCCACCCACATTTATGTTTAGGGCTGTTTTGAACTGGTTTCGCGGTGCATATTTCACTCCTTTTTCACCGGAGAAAGCAATATTATGGACAGTAAACTAATATTTTAGCCAGAAGCAATGGTATGAAATTAAAAACATCCCAATGATGGATTTGTTTAGCTTTACAAGACATAATTTGATGGACTGGAGTGGTGTGGTTTATTGTGGTGTTTTTATCAGCTGTTTGGACTCTCATTCTGACGGCACCCATTCACTGCAAAGGAACCATTTGATGAGCAAGTGATGCAATGCTACATTTCTCCAAATCTGATGAAGAAACAAACTCATCTAAATCTTGGAAGGCCTGAGGGTGAGTAATTTTCAGCATTTTTGGAAAATCTGAATCTAAATCTAAATCTGAACTACAGATTTACCTGAATGCCATGGAGAGAAGCGACGCCCATATACAGGAACACACCATACAAGGGATGTACTGTGCAGAAATACACAACATAATAGTTTCTGGAATGCAAAGTATGAGCATGATTTGATTCCAATACAGTAAAAGTGTTCAGATTACCTGCAGTATTGGTGCGAGGAAGACAGAGACTCCAGTGAGGACGAACACCAGTATGCCTGTGAGTCTCTGTTCCCTGCATTAAACACAAACATAATGCTCCTCACAACGACATGACAAAATACTTGTGCTAAATCCTACACAAAAGTCTGGTTTTGACTTACCGCACACCCTCGCCTGGAGCGCTGGACTCGCTCTCCATCTTCAGAGAGTCGATGTGGGCGATGGAAATAACTGTGGCTGCTACATACCACGGCAAACCCATGAAGGAGCAGACGGCCATGAGGATGCCCACCCAGAACAGGTTCAGATGATAACCACAACCTTTCTGCTCAGGTAAAACGGGAAGAAGAAATGTAACAGTGCTACACTGAACAGCATGCATATAACCTATTCAAGCTCTCCAGTATTGTGAAGGGTCCTCAAGGCTTTTCTATTAAAATCTATTTTAAAAAAGCATATTTAAGATCTTTCTGATTTTAATTTTTTTATTTTTGCAGTGCGGCATTACTTGAATGAAAATTTATCTTTTTTTTCTTCAAAACACAAACATAAAATTTTTTTATATGCAGTTGCCAGGGTGTCTTGTGTGAGAATGAGTGCTGCTGCAGAGTGTGACACTAAAACCTTTAGTTTGTTCTCTTTTCAGCTGATGATGACAGCTGTGATCTGCTGTCCATGAAGATGAGGATGGTGACCAGAAGAGCAGGTATAAAACTGGCCAGGCACATCCACCACCGGTTCTTCCCAAAAGGCATAACGATCCATCCGTGATCTGGCCGCGTCGGCTACACAGACACAACAACACTGATGGAAGCACAGCAGTGACCAGCGGATGACACTGAGATCATGTTATTATATGATCATGAGAAAAAGTTTAGATTTGAAGAAATAACATGTTTAATGCCTTCAAGCCTTTCTGAGACGTTCTTATGACTTTTAGAAGTCATAAATACAATGTAATTTTTCAAATGCAATTTGTGTTTTCAGATGGAATTCTTTTAAATGAATATTTTAATGTAATTGTTATATTGTATGATCTCATGTTCATATTTTAAGTAATAATGAATATATATTTCATGTATTTAGTATAAATATGTAATACTTTTATCTATTAATGAATTGTCATTGTATTTTCTGCCCTTGAAACACTTACAATTGAAAATGTCCGATACAATTGTATGATTCAGTAATATATAATTTTACAATAGTATGCAT
Organism: Carassius auratus; assembly: GCF_003368295.1. Taxonomy (NCBI): domain Eukaryota; kingdom Metazoa; phylum Chordata; class Actinopteri; order Cypriniformes; family Cyprinidae; genus Carassius; species Carassius auratus. Next base: position 16,979,068 of record NC_039277.1, on the reverse strand, counting down.
TATCAAATGCAATTAAATTCTATTATTGACATTATGATGGCATAATAGTGTTACCTAATAAAAATGGTTAAATAATTTCATAAATCAAAAAGTATAGTTTTTGCTCTGGTACAATACAAATTTAATTTCACCAAATTTGGGAAGTTGGGACTTAAAGAAAATTCAGATAGAAACAGTAATATCGATTCAAATTAATTAATATGACAAAATTTTGGCTAGATTTAAAATATATTTTCAGCAAAACATGATTATTATCAATAATATTTTTAATTCAAAAGTTATTCTTATTCCTATTATTATTATTATTATTATTTAAATAAAATAGTGGTATTATGAATGATTATAATTTTTTAAGAAAATGTTAAAATATTCTTCTTCTTCTTATTATTATTGACTAAAATATTTAGATTTATATTATTAATATTACTATAAACCATACCTACTTTTAAAAATGTTATATAGCCTATATATAGTCGTGATTCGCTAACCCTCTCTGAACTCACGATCTGATTCAAATGATTTGCGATCCCCAAACTGACTCAAATGATTTCGCGAACCCGCTCCGAAATCCCGAACTGACTCAAATGATTCACACTCCGAACTCCCAAACTGACTCAAATGATTCGTGATCCCGCTCCTAACTCCCGAATTGACTCAAATGATTCGCGAACCCGCTACGAACTCACGATCTGATTCAAATGATTCACGATCCCCAAATTGACTCAAATGATTCGCGAACCCGCTCCGAAATCCCGAACTGACTCAAATGATTCACACTCCGAACTCCCAAACTGACTCAAATGATTCGCGATCCCGCTCCGAACTCCCGAACTGACTCAAATGATTCGCGAACCCGCTACGAACTCCCGAACTGACTTAAATGATTCGCGAACCACAAACTGACTAAAATGATTCGCTAACCTGCTCCAAACTTCCAAACTGACTCAAATAATTCGCGAACCAGCTACGAACCCGCGAACTGACTCAAATGATTCACACTCCGAACTCCCAAAATTACTCAAATGATTCGCGAACCCGCTCCGAATTCCCGAACTGGTTCAAATGATTCGCGAACCCACTCCGAACTCCCGAACTGATACAAATGATTCGCGATCCCAAACTGACTCAAATGATTCGCGAACCCGCTCCGAAATCCCGAAATCAAATGATTCGCGATGCCGCTGACCAGGGGCGGCGTTAGGGGTGGGCTAAGGGGGCTGGAGCCCCGAATGTTTTCAGTAAAGCCCCGAATGTTTTTATTACCACCATGCCATCAATGAGTTTTCATTCCCAATAAAGTAATTTATATTATAATTTAAATAAATAAATAAATATCTCTTGACTCAAGTCCACAGTGTCTGTAAATTTACCCAAGTAAGTACACGTTGTCATTCACACCCAACGAAAACCGCCCACTGAGTCTAGTGCTTTTAACTGACATGTAAACTGGCCAACCATCGATGAGCGTCTGTACGATCCAGCCAATGAAGTGAGATCTTTTGGAGGCAGGCGGTTTGTTGGCGTGTAGTATTTTACTAGATCAATTTATTCGAAAATTAAAATGGATATTTCAAAATTAATCTTCTTCTTCTTAAAAAAAAGGAAGTAAAACCCCCCAGCCAAAACACTTGAATGCCAAGATACAACAGCTTACTTCAGGTATCTGTAACTTTTATATTTATTTTTCGGTTTTAAATTGTGTCTGATTTAACGTCACATTTTGAACATCGAACAGTTAACGGTTGCGCAGCACAGTCTGTAGGACACACACACACACACACACACACTTTTTTTTCTGAATGAATCATCCGTTTCTAACGAATCCATTGATTAAATGACTGACCGACTCACTCATTAAGGCAGTGGCATGCCGCCACCTAGTGGCAAAGTACCATTCTAATTTTTTTTCATAATTTCATATTTCTGTAGCCTATTCCAAATTGTATATTTGATACATTAACCTTCTTATGATTATTTATGCAATTTGTAAGTGCTGTGTAAGTCCTCCTTCAAAAATATAAGTGTATAGAGCCCTGCGTTTATAATTATACTTGGCTTTAAACACAGAGATAAAGTCCTTTGACCGGTATATCTTTATAGAGTAAGAGTATGTCAGTGCACTGCTTCATGTTTGCTTCTTATCCCTGTTCTACCATGACGAGTGTAACCAGTCAGGATTGGAAAATAAAAGGATTGGAAAATAAAATAAAACTGTAAGGTCCAGGCACTCGGCCCAAGGAAGGTATCCGGTGCTGGATGAAGGCTTCCTGCGTGTTCTGTCTTTCAGCGCGTAAAATTATTCAGTTTAGGTTAAGCTCAAATCTGACTCCATTTTATTATTTAATCTGACTCCATTTTCTTATCTAATCTGACTCCATTTTAGTATGACCTCGAATTTAGGTTGAAAGGCAAATTGGTTGTTTGTTGGTCTCTAATTATTATTGTTATTCTTCTGAGATTTGATTATTCTAATTTAACTCTTTACTTTATTTTACTCGTTCATTAGGAATCTATGTCGCTCAGGGTGCCCCACGACGGCCGTTCTTCTACGTGTGCCCCACGATCACAAACTCGCCAGTCTCAACAGTAGTCAGAGGTTTATGTCTAATCCATTTAGTCCCCCTCAGCTACCCATGTACAACTTAGTTAAAGCTCAAAACAATAATCAGCGGTTCTGCTAGCACTATCTGTCTAGCCCCCCCGACAGTCATATAACTTCGTACAACTTAATTAAAGCTGAGACAATAACCAGCGGTTATGACCAGTACTGTTACTAGCCCCCCATAGTTAATGCAACTGAGTACAACTTAACTAAAGTCAAGCGGTTTAGCCAGAAATCTAAAACCTCACCTGATGCGCCCCATGCTCCATCTAGTCTGAGTTTTAGTATGCACTTAACCCTGGACGCAGATTTGCGGAAACATAGCCTTCACTTAATCTCCTTGAGAAAATAGTTTCAGAGTCAGTCAGAGTAAATCAAATGTAACAATTTATTATCAGTCAGGTAAGGATTATGCCAATTACATAGCCAATTCATAGATATCAAATCAATACTAGACACCAAATTCTCAAAGATGAATCTAATAGTAAAAGATGCATACCTGACTCTTAGAAAAATACATAGTATGAAGTGTGTGGACACACTTCATGCTATGGGCTCATTCCAGCTACAGAAGGCCCTGATCCTTTTGCTGCAATCGTTTAAATACCTCACACAAACATCCCCCGAGATGAAGACAGAAACTAACAATTGGAATTTGCATTAGGTCAGGTCCCAGACCAGGGTAGTTTACACCTCAATGGGAACAGGAGGTAATTTACATGGAGGACCCTAGGAAGGGGCACTCCCTCCCATTACAGATATACAGAATATCTCTTAATTCTTAGGAAATGAATTATCTTTAAATCTACTTTTGTAAGACAGACACCATTGTACCAGTTGCACTGAGACAATTCAAATGACACCAAACATGACTGTAAATATCACTTGCATTAATATATACCATTATATTCTACTATTGACCATTCTGAGTGAGCTATGTGAAGGGAAGGAATGGAATGAGTAGGAACTGTTGCATATGTGAGAGAGGCATTTCCTGCATTTTCTCTCAGTGAGATGTGAGAACAGATGTCTGTATGTTAATGCACTGTGTGTCCTTAGTATATCTCAGAAGATCAAAGTGTCTGAAGTTTCTGTAATTCTTACAAAACAGAGACAGAGACAAAAAAAAAAATTAAAAAAAAAGTGAGATAGAGACACAACATCAGCATATGTGTCAGGATACAAGGGATAAACTTTAAATAAAATGTTTTAAATTTGTTTTTATTGTTTTTGTATATTTTAAACTAGGTAAATCTTTCTGATTTATTAAAATAAAAAGTCACATACATGGATCTCCACTCACCCTAGAACCAACCCTGCTTATGACAACAAACTGTTAAAAGAAAGGGATCATTGGGGTTCTATATAGAACCATAGGGTTCTTTACTCAACTCCAAAGAACCTTTCATGCTAAAAAGGTTCTATAATGACAAGAAAGAACCATTTTGGCACAAAGGGTTCATATCTTGAATTTTGTGATCATTCAGATGCATTTATAAATTAATTTGAATACACCGTATAATGCAGTGAAAGAACGCACTCAAAATGCACACCACTAGTATGACTTCATCATGTAACTTTATATTAGCCTAGATGCATGCACTTTTTAGGTACGATTTGTTTAGTTTTTGAATATACTTGATACTGTTAAAAGGCACATCATTAAAACAAAAAATACAAGTTCACATTTCACACCTAAACAAGCGTGGAAAATGTAATTATAACTAGCTAATAAATTAGTTACAAATGCCTATCCATATACAGCTATGATTTACGAACCCAAACTGACTCAAATGATTCTCGATCCCGCTACGAACTCCCGAACTGACTCAAATGATTCGTGATCCTCAAACTGACTCAAATGATTCGCGATCCCGCTATGAACTCCCAAACTGACTCAAATGATTCGCGATCCCGCTCCAACTCCCAAACTGGAGTCAGATGACTCAAATGATTCGCGATCCCGCTACGCACTCCCGAACTGTTTCAAATAATTTGCGATCCCCAAACTGACTCAAATGATTCGCGATCCCTAAATTGACTCAATGATTCGCGATTCCCGCTACGAACTCCCGAACTTATTCAAATGATTCGCGATCCCCAAATTGACTCAAATGATTCGCGATCCCGCTACGAACTCCCGAACTTATTCAAATGAATCGCGATCCCCAAATTGACTCAAATGATTCGCGATCCCGCTACGAACTCCCGAACTTATTCAAATGAATCGCGAACCCGCTATGAACTCCCGAACTGACTCAAATGATTTGCGATCCCAATACACATAATGCTATAAAAGTGTGCACATGGAGAGAAATAAACAGCAGATGTTCATGTTAACAACTTCTTTAACTTGAGCAAATGCTGCTAATACACATACATGTTAATAAAGTAAATAAAACAAAAAATGAATGTTTTAATGCTACTGAATAAAAATAAACGATTCAGTCGAAAGTCTCTGCTCATCATGACAGGACCTGGATCAGTGAGCTGCGTCTCGGGCCGATGACGTCACTTCCATGGAGGCATGTTGTACACGCCCCGTCCATTGACTCCGCCCCCACGTCAAAAACGGTGCCACAAAGAGTAGCTAACGTGCAGAAAAGTGAAGCGCAAAGGAAAAATGGTATTGCAAGCTCAAACTAGACTGACACTCAAAATAAAAGCAGCATTGCAAATAAATTAATAGATATGACCATGGAAAATATGTATTGGAAAATCATTGCTTTCGCGCTGTTTCATTTGTTTTGCAATTCTTAATTTTTGTTTGCAAAAAGCAAATGTATTTTCCTCAATACTTTAAATAAAATGTTTTAAATTTGGTTTTGTTTTTATTGTTTTTGTATATTTTAAATAAGGTAAATATTTGGATTTACATGGATTTTTCTGGGCTAAGCCCCGGATCTCCACTCACCCTAGAACCACCCCTGCCGCTGACTAAAATGATTCGCGATCCCGCTCCGAACACACAAGAACTCTTTGACCACATCTGCTGTGCTTCAAAAGTTCTTGCAGCAGCTCAACACTGGTTTTCTCTGAGGTGGTCAGATCACATCAGATTGAGGTTAATCTTGCAGATCATGACTTATATCTACTCTTCCTCTCCCTGCAGTTTGGTAATATAAAGATTCCTCCTTTGAACTCCCACCTCTTCTGTGGGTTTTATTGTTCTGGGTCTGAATTTGGGCTGCTGGGATCTCAAAAAAGAAACATTTTCAATCTCCAAGGTGAACGTTATGACGACAACAGTGTTGTGGTAGTTACTCAGAAATATGCATTACTGTTAAAAGCAATCTGAATCATTCAGAATCAATTTCGAGAAACACACACACACACACACACACACACACATACATATATATATATATATATATATATATATATATATATATATATATATATATATATATATATATATATATATATATATATATATATATATATATACACACATACATACATTATATATATATATATATATATATATATATATATATATATATATATATATATATATATATATATATATATATATATATATATATATATATATATATGCTGTTTAAAAATGAAATCTATGTTATCATGCTACGGAGCTGACTGAAAGCCGGCGTCAGTAGAGACAGGCTGCATTGTTATGTAACAACCGCACAAAAGGACAAGGAAGGCAGAGGCCCGCACAATCAGATGGCAGTTTATACACGATTCTTTATTACTTGTTAAAATATAGCATTCGCTCATAAAACAGATTACCCCTTGTTTGCCTAAATTGGCCCACATACAAAACGGACGAGCTCACATCAAGTGAGGAGGATACACAGGAAATCTTCAATTATCAGTTTATAAGTCCACCTAATCAGCTTCTCGAATCTCGGTATTATCTCAAAGTTACATCGGTCACGAGCTCTCCTAGCCCAAAGTCATGTCCCTAGCTGTCTAACACATTTACCCACCACTGACTGCCTATCTTCACCGCCGGAGATACTAATTATCCCGAGCGGCCGTCTAGCGTTTCCCCATCAGTGAGAGCTCGCGGAATCTCTCTCGACTAGTGCTCAACCCATCCTTAAATAATCCTCATCTCCTCCTACATCAGCTGTACACTTTAATTTAATCAAGCCACAACAATTCATTCAAATTAAGGGGCGTGTGCATTAACACCTAATTCCAATTATTCCCTTCTCATTACACTACCCCCCACCAGGCAAAAAGTACTCGTCCTCGAGTTAAGCAGATAAATCATAATCCAACAAACTGGCCGGTACCCTCCTGGCCCGCGATGAATGTCTTTCAGCCAATCCGTTCTTTATCCCAGACCGCGACTCACAGGCTATAGGCACAGCCGCACAGGAGCTATCACCAGAAAGGGCTGCACCCACATCCAATGTAGGGACAGGTAACGGAGTAGGAACAGAAGGCATCATAACGTCCAGCCCAGGATCAGGTGGCAGAGCAGGGTCAGGATGCAGTGCAGAATCGGCCACTAGAGCAGGGTCAGGATGCAGCGTACTCCTTTCCCCAGCCAACATTCGATCCCCCTCAACACTCTGCAATTCCGGCCTTCCTGCAAATGAATTAAAAACATATGGCTTAAGACGATTAAAATGCACAACTCGCTCAAGCCCTTTTTCTTTTGGAGCTATTCGATACAAAACGTCCGTCACCCGCTCAATAACAACAAACGGCCCCACAAAATGCCTTTGCAACTTTGGACACAACCCCTGCTTACGCACCCTATTCTTCACCCACACAAATTCCCCTTCTGTATAAAACTGATGGGACACTTTTAAATCAAAGCATCGTTTCTGCCTTCCTGATGCTTTCAGTTGATGCGCTTTCACAGCCTCCACTACCGTAGACAAGCTTTCAGCTACTTTCTCCACATAATCATTTGCCGAATCAAAATGTTCCGTCTCCCCCACTCCCAACACAACGTCCACAGGCAAAATAATCTCTCGTCCAAACAAGACCTTATATGGTGAAAACCCTGTAGTAGCATGTATACTGCTCCTATAAGCCATCATAACGTATGGCAGGAGCGTGTCCCAATTCTGCTGATTACTATCCACAAACAAAGACAGCATAGAAAGTAAAGTACGGTTAAACCGCTCCACCATCCCATTCGACTGTGGATGATAAGCTGTAGTTCTTGTTTTATGCATCTGCAGCAACCCACACAACTCGGTAAATAACTTCGATTCAAAGTTTCGACCTTGATCCGAGTGAATACTGCGCGGGACCCCAAATCTACACACCCACTCTTGTACCAAAACTTTAGCTATGGACGCTGCTTCTTGATTTGGAAGTGCAACCGCTTCGGTCCACTTTGAGAAATAATCCCCAATTACTAGGATATACTTATTCTTCTCTCCCGTTAAAGGCAAAGGCCCCAAGATGTCTAACGCTACACGTTCAAAAGGCTGAGAGACAAAAGAGGGCTGCAACGGGGCACGAGCGTTCAATGCTGCAAATTTACGAGATGCACATTCCGTACATTCCCTACACCACTTCCTTACATCTTCAAACCACCCAGGCCAATAGAACCGATCCTTTACTTTCGCCTGTAATTTTTGCACTCCTAGATGACCACTCGTAGCAGAATTATGCAACATTTTCAAAACCTCTGGAACCATCACCTTCGGAAGGACCACCTGACTTTTTAATGCAGCATCTGTATTAAGCGGCGGTTTACGCACTAATCGCCCTTGCTCAAACTCCAACTGATCCCAAACGGGCAAAAACCCTCTCACTTCCACCTTTGTCTGTGCTTCAGCACGGCCCTCCTCCCCCCGCGACCACAGCTGTTCTACAAGCTGTAAAACAGCATCCTTCTTCTGCGCCTCCACCAACTCATCCTCAATCTCCGAAGGGACCGTTGCACATACAGCACACACAGAAGCAGTAACCTCCTGACGTGGATCTGAAAAATTTTCACACTTGGCACCAAATGATGGCAAGCGTGAAAGCGCATCCGCATTAACATGCTTTTTCCCGGGGCGGTGCACAATCTTATATTGAAAACTGGCCAGCTGTTCCACCCATCTGGCCAGTTGTCCTTCAAGCCCCTGAAAATTATGAAGCCACCTTAGGGAGCTATGGTCAGTACGCAATATAAATTCTTTCCCAAGCAAATAATGCTTGAAATATTTAGTAAATACCACCAAACTGAGCAACTCCTTTTTAGTGGTGGCATACCTGCGTTCCTGTTTCGTTAAAGCTCGACTAGCATACGCCACAACCCGCTCCAAGCCATCAACCTCTTGTGACAAAACTGCACCGATGCCAACGTCACTCGCATCAGTGTCTAAAATGAATGCCTTGTGCGGGTCGGGATACGCGAGAACTGGAGTTGTCACAAGGGCTGTTTTAAGCTGTAAAAACGCCTGCTGGCACTCCCCATCCCATTTGAATTTCCGACCTTTCTCTGTGAGATGATGTAACGGTCGCGCAATTTCAGCAAACCCCTCTATAAATCGCCGATAATAAGATGCCAACCCCACAAAGCTCCGAACTTCAGTTTGATTTTTCGGTACAGGCCATTGTCTCACCGCATCTATTTTATCTGGGTCTGCTCAGATTCCATCAGCAGATGGACGTGCCCCAAATAACGAACCTGAGTGGCAAACAATGTACATTTAGAGGGTTTAACCTTCAGATTCGCATGCCGTAATTTACCAAGGACCTCATCCAGCCGTTGCAGATGTTCCCCAAATGTTCTCCCAAAAACAATAATATCATCTAAATAAACAAGGCAAGTAGTCCACTGTAAATCCGCTAACACCAAGTCCATAAGGCGCTGAAATGTACTCGGTGCGTTGCACAAACCGAAACTTAAATCATTGAATTCAAATAGCCCCTGTCGTGTTACAAAAGCGGTTTTATGCCTATCTATAGGGTCCACCTCGACCTGCCAGTATCCACTGGCCAGGTCAAGAGTGGAAAACCACTGTGCATGGGCAAGGCTGTCCAATGCATCATCAATACGCGGTAGGGGATATGCATCCTTCCGGGTCACATCATTCAACCGCCTATAATCCACGCAAAATCCCGTCCCGTCTTTCTTTCGTACAGGGACCACAGGCGCGCCCCACGGGCTACACGACGGCTGTACAATTCCATTTGCCTGCATGCCCTTAATATGTTCCATCACCTCATCTTGCAGATGAAGGGGAACACGGCGCGGAGGCAATTTAATAGGTTTGGCATCCCCCGTCTCGATCTGATGCGTTATTAATTGCGTCCGCCCTAAATCTGTATCACTCACACTAAAAACTGACAAATTCTTGCACAATAACTCATGCACTGCCCGCGTTTCGGCCTTCCCAAAGCCTTTTTCGTGTAATTTCAACTGATCCATAAGCGTATCCACAGAGAATGCAGGACTCTTACCCATAGCCACGTCTCCTCCCTCTACCACCACATCAAAAAATAACTTACCCACTTTCATCCCACGCTTTAAAATATGGGTGTCATCAGTGACATTAATTACACGAATGGGCAGAATACCCTGCTCTACTCGACACACTACCCTTGCCACCAAAAGGTCACAATGGTTATAAAGGGAGGAAGACGGTTCTAACATGCCCTGCAAACTATCAGATACCCCCTCCACTGCCCCTGTAATCAAGACTTCACTACGAGGTGGAACAGGTGTATCAACATGCACAATCACATCACAGGGCTGCATACCATTATTATTGCCAAACAAGAGGGGAATCTGTTTCCCCATTAACCGACAGCTCTTTTGATCAAGATTAATAATAACGCCATATTTTAGCAAAAAATCAGAGCCCAACAAAATCTCCTGAGGCTCCAAATCTGCCACAAGAAACTCTGTGATGACAGTTAGTGAATCAAATTGGCATACGGTTTGCCAGCGACCCAAAATCGGCATCCTCCCCCCATTGGCCACTCTAACCACGCCCTCATGATGTTCAAGATGAGCCCCACCATTCGTAATAGTAAGCCACCTCTGTTTCGGTATTACTGAGACTTGAGCACCTGTATCGACCAGAAGCTTAACGTCACACCCACCTAATTTAGCAGCAAGGTAAATCCCAGGATTGCCTTGAACTGATGAGGCCAACTGAAAAAAATGATCTTGCTTTGGGGCAGGCATTCGGCCTATGATGCCTGCCCCCTCTCGTTTCCCTGCAGATAAGGGCAGTCTCTCCTAATATGGCGATTACAACCACACTCCCAACAACCGCCTCCAACAGGTTGCACCTGTCGTTTCCCAACCGCACTTAAAGTTGACGGTTCAACAGTGCTATTCTTTAAAAGTGTGGGAACTGCCTCACAAAGTTGTTGTACAGATTTTTGCAAAGTCTGAACTTCCTTACGAAGCGCATCCACCACCTCCGTCAGAGAATCTACCTTACTTTCTGCTGCAGGAATATGAAGACCACGAACTCGCGCATCAGGGGTAATCGTACATTGTTCTAATCCCTGAATAAGTTCGAATTCACTGGCAATATTAATGGCTTCTTCTAAAGTAATAGGTTTAATACTACGTAATCGAATACGAGTCTCCCCATTTCCCACATGTGCAATAAAGTGATCTCTAGCCAATAAATCCTGTGTATCTGCACCTACTGAAGAATACGCCTTCGTCACCAACCTCCGCAGCGCATTACCAAACTCACGTAAAGTCTCGTTCGGCATGCGCTTGCGTGATGAAAAACTAACGCGATTCCATTCTGCGGTTTCACATGGTTCAAAACATTTACCTAAAGCATCTTTCAATAAAACATAACTGTGCTTGGCCTCCACCGAAAGACCACTATAGATATCTCGAGCTCGCCCCGATAATAAGAGTGACATAAACTTCAATTTGATTCCGTCATTCCAATTATTTACCACAGCTGCCATCTCAAACTGTTCCTTCCAATCAGACCATTCTCGACCCGTACCGGTAAAGGTCTCCAGCATAAACACTGGACGCGCCATAGACACGTTTGATGATGCAGCTGGGGCTAAAGGCGACGGTTCCGTTACGATTGCTGAGGTAGATGGGGTAGCCACTGACACATCCCTGTGCCTATCTCTGCCCTCCATTGTACGGCTGTTTTATTATCGTTAGGGATTAAATCCCACCGCTGCCACCAGTGTAACAACCGCACAAAAGGACAAGGAAGGCAGAGACCCGCACAATCAGATGGCAGTTTATACACGATTCTTTATTACTTGTTAAAATATAGCATTCGCTCATAAAACAGATTACCCCTTGTTTGCCTAAATTGGCCCACATACAAAGCGGACGAGCTCACATCAAGTGAGGAGGATACACAGGAAATCTTCAATTATCAGTTTATGAGTCCACCTAATCAGCTTCTCGAATCTCGGTATTATCTCAAAGTTACATCGGTCACGAGCTCTCCTAGCCCAAAGTCATGTCCCTAGCTGTCTAACACATTTACCCACCACTGACTGCCTATCTTCACCGCCGGAGATACTAATTATCCCGAGCGGCCGTCTAGCGTTTCCCCATCAGTGAGAGCTCGCGGAATCTCTCTCGACTAGTGCTCAACCCATCCTTAAATAATCCTCATCTCCTCCTACATCAGCTGTACACTTTAATTTAATCAAGCCACAACAATTCATTCAAATTAAGGGGCGTGTGCATTAACACCTAATTCCAATTATTCCCTTCTCATTACAGTTAGAACAATGTTTCACCTGTGTGAGAAAAACATACAGAGAATCACTTAAGACACGCTGCTGTAGACCCATTCCACATGATAATATTCATTAAAACTGTATGTTAACACGAAGCTTGCTGCATGAATCCGTAAGTAGGCTACAGTTTACAAATCCATGGGAAAAGATTGGGAAAGTGTGCGTGCAGATTATGAATTCGCGAGTAGATTCAAAAACCGAGGGTACGGTTTACAAAATCTGAGCGCATGGATTGGAAATTCGTGGGCTAGGATAGGACATTTGAACCAGAAAGACACAGCTTACATTACATAAAACATAAAAGGTTTTTGTCTTTATGATCAACTAAGTGAAATAATGAGCATATTTCCACTTTGAAAAACTCCAGTTGCTCTCGCATTGACTGACACACATACTTGAATAAACGGAAATATGCCCACCGTGCGTCTTCGTGTTTACAGTGGTTGACATCCACCTATCATACAATGCATCGCTGCTGCAAACAGGTTAGGTTGCACTTCAGTCAAAATTAATTAATTTAAAAAAAAGTAATGGACAATGCACCATATGGCAAGGTAACGGAGTTAATTTATTTAAAAAGTAATGCGTTACAGTATTAGTTACTGTCAAATGGAACTGCGTTACAGTAACGCGTAACTAATAACGCGTTACTGCCCAACACTGTCCATATGTTTCCATCTCAGACAGAGAGAAAAACAAAAAACCTTTTATGCATCACAACATGATTTTTATATCACACAACTTCAACTTTATTTCTAAATAATTCCTTTTAATTTTATATCTTATAAAATTACTTGTTATGATAACCTTTTAAAATTTTTACTCTGAAATGATATAAAATAATAATAGAACAGTGTTTTGGCCAGTCCATTTAACTCCTTCATATTTGGCTGTTTTGAGCATCATGTAGAATATAACAGAATATTGGTCTTATATCAGCTCTGTAGATGTAAGCATCGCCCATGGAAAACATTTGTGGCTCTAAGGTTAATTACTTGGTAGTTGTCGGTTGCGTCCCCCAGCAGTCCTCCAAAGGTGATTGCATTGGTGATGCAGCCCAGGTAAATGAAGAGCACCGCAGAGATGGACTGGATGTGGAAGCCCTCATAGAAGTCACTGAGAAACCAGGGCACTTTACGTTTAATGTTCAGCCACAGTCCTCCACAAAATCTACACAAATAGAAAGAGTATTAGACATTGTGTCAACTCTGTAACTAGAAGTTGAGCAGGTCTGGTGGATGCTACCAGCCAGTGAATTTCAGCTCCTCTCCTAGTTCATGAGGAGCTGGCAGGTCCTCTTCTTCTGCAGACGCTGCACCTCCTCCTGCATTCCCATTCGGATGCCCCAGCTCATTCAGAGAGAAAACAGACTTCCTGCACGAGAAAAAAACTAAATAAAAAACAGAAATAATTTGTGCTATGTGCTACATCATTTGAAAGGCAATATTCAATATGACTGAATCAATACCAATACCTCATCTCTGCGGAAGGCAGTTTCTTCGGGGGTTCGATGCGGATCTTGGGGTCCCATTCTCCAGGAGGAAGAACGATCACCTCATCCAAAAACTCATCAATCCCAGCAATCAAGTCCTCACGATCTCTGTGTCACGGTTGGGTTTGGGAAAACACAAAGAGAGGGTAGATCCAAATGCAGGTAAGGGTTTTTATTTAAACAGAGGGGTAACTACAAAAATAAACAGTCATGAGAGACAAACGTAACCAAAAGAGGGAACCGGATGAAACGGGGAACTCGGAAGAATGAGAACGTAGAGGAAGTCTCGGGGGAACGAGAGCATGAGACACATAGGGTAAGGACTCCATGATGACAACAGAGAAAGACAGCTCTATATAGGGAAACTAATTACAGAGTATTGTCAACACCTGTGCGATTCTAATTGGAGTGCAATTACTGTGAAGACACAACCAGACTAGCGGAATTAAAGTGCCTATGGTGAAGTGCCTAAGGGGAAGTGAGCTCACTAGGGAACACCCAGGAAAACAAAGACTGGCAGCGTGACATTAACCCCTCCCTACGGAGCAGCTACCAGATGCTCCACCTAAACCCAGGAAAACCCCAACAGAAAAAGAGGCAGGAGGGAGGTGGAACGGCGGCGGACCAGGGGGAGGGACGGAGGGACAGAAAACAGGGACAGGAGCAACCAGGAGGAATGGAAAGGTGCAACACAAAACAAGGAGTCCAGGAGGGAGGCGGACAGGTGGAGGCTCAGGGGGAGGGAAGGAGGGCCAGACTAAACTAAAAGGAACAGACAGAAACAGAACTCAAAAAACACAAAACATAAGTCCATGAAGGGCATGTTGAGGCGTCCACCAGGACGGAGCAGATGACCACCACATCTTTGTGGTCGAGGCCGGAGTCCGCCAGGGCGGAGCGGAAGACCACCACGGCCTTGTGGTCAAAGTCAAAGCCCTCCAGGGCGGAGCGGAAGAACACCACGTCTTTGTGGTCGAGGCCGGAGTCCACCAGGGCGGAGCAGAAGACCACCACGTCCTCATGGTCACCGCCGGAGTCCCCCAGAGCGGAGCGGACGACCACCACGTCCTCGTGGTCACCGCCCGAGTCCCCCAGGGTGGAGCGGACGACCACCACGTCCTCGTGGTCACCGCCAGAGTCCCCCAGGGCGGAGTAGAAGACCACCACGGCCTTGTGGTCACCGCCTCGGGAACTGTATCGGGCACCGCCTCTGGAACAGCCTCGGGCACCGCCTCGGGAACTGTATCGGGCACCGCCTCGGGAACAGCATCGGGCACCGCCTCGGGAACTGCATCGGGCACCGCATCGGGCACCGCCTCGGGAACAGCCTCGGGCACCGCCTCGGGAACAGCCTCGAGCACCGCCTCGGGAACTGCATCGGGCACCGCCTCGGGAACTGCATCGGGCACCGCCTCGGGAACTGCATCGGGCACCGCCTCGGGAACTGCATCGGGCACCGCCTCGGGAACAACATCGAGCACCGCCTCGGGAACTGCATCGGGCACCGCCTCGGGAACTGCATCGGGCACCGCCTCGGGAACTGCATCGGGAACCGCATCGGGAACTGCATCGGGCACCGCCTCGGGAACAACATCGAGCACCGCCTCGGGAACAGCATCGAGCACCGCCTCGGGAACAGCATCGAGCACCGCCTCGGGAACAGCATCGGGCACCGCCTCGGGAACAGCATCGGGCACCGCCTCGGGAACTGTATCGGGCACCGCCTCGGGAACTGCATCGGGCACCGCCTCGGGAACTGCATCGGGCACCGCCTCGGGAACAGCATCGGGCACCGCCTCGGGAACTGCATCGAGCACCGCCTCGGGAACAGCATCGGGCACCGCCTCGGGAACTGCATCGGGCACCGCCTCGGGAACTGCCTCGGGCACCGCCTCGGGAACTGCATCGGGCACCGCCTCGGGAACTGCCTCGGGCACCGCCTCGGGAACTGCCTCGGGCACCGCCTCGGAAACTGCATCGGGCACCGCCTCGGGAACAGCATCGGGCACCGCCTCGGGAACTGCATCGGGCACCGCCTCGGGAACTGCATCAGGCACCGCCTCGGGAACAGCCTCGGCCTCCGGAGCAGCAGCGGGCACCGCATCGGGAACGACCTCGGCCACCGCCCCGGCCTCCGGAACAGCAACGGGGACCGCATCGGGAACGGCTTCGACCACCGCCTCGGCCTCCGGAACAGCAGCGGGCACCGCCTCGGCCTCCAGAACAGCAACGGGAACCGCATCGGAAACGGCCTCGGCCACCGCCTCGGCCTCCGGAACAGCAGCGGGTACCGCCTCGGCCTCCAGAACCGCAGCGGGCACCACATCGGGAACAGCATCGGGCATTGCCTCGGCCTCTCGAACAGCATCGAGCACCTTCTCGGGAACAGCCTCGGCCTCGGAAACAGCATCGGGCACCGCCTCGGGAACAGCATCGGGCACCGCCTCGGGAACAGCATCGGGCACCGCCTCGGGAACAGTATCGAGCACCGCCTCGGGAACAGCATCGGGCACCGCCTCGGGAACTGCATCGGGCACCGCCTCGGGAACTGCATCGGGCACCGCCTCGGGAACTGCATCGGACACCGCCTCGGGAACAGCCTCGGCCTCGGAAACAGCATCGGGCACCGCCTCGGGAACTGCATCGGGCACCGCCTCGGAGACTGCATCGGGCACCGCCTCGGAGACTGCATCGGGCACCGCCTCGGCCTCCGGAACATTAGCGGGCACCGCATCGGGAATGGCCTCATGGACGGCAGCCGCCCGCTCGGGAACGTTCTCCGGGTCCTGAGGAACAGTAGCTGCCTGTCTCCTCCTCCGCCCTCTACGATGGAGAGTCGGTGGCGTTGAGTCGGCCATCTTGTGCTGTGGTGCTGGGCTGGCGGCCATCTTGCGCTGTGGCGCTAGGCTGGCGGCCATCTTGGGCTGTGGGGCTGGGCTGGTGGCCATCTTGGGTTGTGGAGCTGAGCTGGCAGCCTTGTCTGGAAACTCTGGTGTGGTTGTTGCATCCCACTGAGCACGATGGTGCAGGTAATTGGTAAACCCCCAAAAGTCCAGGATCTCTAACCCCTTCATCTCCCATTGAGGTAAAGGATCATCCAGGCAATTATTAAACCAATCCTTTAGTGCTGCATCATTGTAACCTAACCCGACTGCCAAAGTCCAAAACAATTGCGCCAGGCCACCCACCTCCCTTCCCTCTTGATGAAGGGTGGTTAAGTTCCGGAATCTCCCCCTCCGTTCCTCCATGGTGGCTGGGGAACCGATTCGAAATCTCACACCGCTGGATCTAGGCATGATGGAGTCCTTCTGTCACGGTTGGGTTTGGGAAAACACAAAGAGAGGGTAGATCCAAATGCAGGTAAGGGTTTTTATTTAAACAGAGGGGTAACTACAAAAATAAACAGTCATGAGAGACAAACGTAACCAAAAGAGGGAACCGGATGAAACGGGGAACTCGGAAGAATGAGAACGTAGAGGAAGTCTCGGGGGAACGAGAGCATGAGACACATAGGGTAAGGACTCCATGATGACAACAGAGAAAGACAGCTCTATATAGGGAAACTAATTACAGAGTATTGTCAACACCTGTGCGATTCTAATTGGAGTGCAATTACTGTGAAGACACAACCAGACTAGCGGAATTAAAGTGCCTATGGTGAAGTGCCTAAGGGGAAGTGAGCTCACTAGGGAACACCCAGGAAAACAAAGACTGGCAGCGTGACACTCTGGCTTTATAGGCCACGTCACTGAACAGCTAAATATGGTGACAGATACAGAGAGATTTGCAAAATCTGTGATGATACTTAATTTCAAGATTCAGAACTGCTGAGATTTTCTCTGACATCGTCAACCATGAGTGTAGCCATGGCGCGACCGATCTCATTGTAGGATTTGGTTTTGCCATCAGGACTGAGCAGCACAAAGAGAAACCTGGAAAACCCACATAGTCTTTGATTAAAACTTAAATGCAAATGCACATTTAAAATGTATTCTTTCTTTTTCTGTAAAATTAATCAAAGATATTAATAAAAAATGGCTACTTAGAGTCAGTACAATGTCTAAAGTGGACTATCGAAATAAAGTGTAACCATTATTATTTTTTTTTTATGTAGAATATAACTTCTTGTGCAATCAAAATTTGCTGTGAATGAATTAATCGAACAAGTGTTGTTTTGCCAGACTGTGTCCTGAAACTATTTAAACAGCCAATAAACATATGCACTGTTTTGGGATGATGACCTTGTAGGCACAGGGACTTCAGTAAGACCTCCTAGTGTTGCAGCTTGAGACAGACGTACGAAGGCCACGAACGTTTTTTCTAGAAAATCCACCTCTCCAATCAGGAAGTTAGACGCTTCGGCATCTCTGGGGATCTTCTTCATGAACTTATTCTTCAGCCGGTGGGTGGAATAACAATACATTTAGGGATCATGCATGAATGGGTTTAATTAGTCCACATGGTCTGAAGTGCTGAGATGTGTAGGTCATGAAAATGCCATGTTGGAAAGAGTTTGTGTTCCAGTATCAGTATAAGATCCATTTTCAGTGTCTACAATGTTTTCAATGTCTGAAGTGCCTGCATGTGACGGAAATGGAAAGCACCTCATTTTTTCTAATGGCAGATCAGTAAAATTATGCAATCACAGCAGAAAGACTGAGCATGCAAACGCACCCACGTGATCCAATGAAAACAGCTGTTTGGCAACGGTGGCCTCAAAGAACATGTGCATATGGACTGGTCTGTGCTTATGGTCAAAATCAGCTTTTAATCTTTTAATGCCACTTTCAGAGTCAATTCACTTTCTGCAATGAATAAACAAGCTCTTTTCTTATGTTCTGACCCTGTTTTGCCTCTTGTTAAAACATTTGCTGCAGTTTCAAAAAACATATTTGAACAATAATCTGTCCAAAATCAATCTAAATGACAAAAAATTATTTGGACACTTAATTCTCACTTAAAAGCTTAGAACTAATTTCACATTCTTGCAATAACTTAACTACCCGGAGCACCTGATTTTTAGTGGATGCATGAAGTCAATTCCTCATAAATAACTGAACTCGAATTGATTAGCATGAAAAATGAAAACAAATGCCACTTGATTTTGCCACATGCTTCTGTAAGGCATAAATGAAGCCTGTCGAGGATAGTGAACAGATGAAAGTGAGCCAAGGCTGTAACATTAAGCAGAAAAAACTTATTGGACTCAGAATTGGCTCACTTTGAACTCTAGCAAGCCGAGAGCTGTGGCACCAGCAACCCTTCACAAACAATAAAGTCCTACAGTGGCCTCAAAATACTCTGGCAAAACGAAGTGCTTTACTGTGTATTTCATATTTTGCTTTTCATTATTGCCTCACATTAAAATAAAGAAAACATTACAGACACAAACAACTACTGGCAGCAATCGAGTGACTTATATGAAATATTACCCTGCATAAATTTGTCACATAACACACACAAATAAGACCCCCAGTGCTTTTGTTTCTAAAATCATCTTGCTTAATCTTTGCTAATCAATAAATAAATTTTCAGTGCATTTAAATATGTTCATGTTGAAAAAATGTCAGGAAAGCTAATGGAAAATGTCGTACCTGGTCGGCGCCGAGCGTGACGGAAATATCATTCATACTGCAGCACTGAGAAAGATCTGAAAAGCACAGATGAATAACTGATAACAGTTTAATCAGTTTTGTTATTGTTAACTAAAACTAACACAAGTAAATCAATAGAAATAGAGGCATAAAAACAACAAAATATAAAGTAGATGATAAAAACAAATGCTTAAAACTAAAATAGCTTAAAATAACTTAAATCTGAAGTACTAAAATTACTAAAACTAAGATGGAAATGAAAAATAGAAATACTTCAAAGATACTAAAAAGCACATTACCCAATTAGTATGACTTAAAACTAAAATGAAAATAAAAATGAAAACTATAAAAAATTAAATATAATTCACAATTAAAATAGTTTATTGATGTAATTTCTGGTTGATGTGATTTCACTGTCAAAGGCAAAGCTAAATATAACAATAAATCAATCACAAATCACTGTCATATTCATTATCATATTCATTATCATATTCAGATGATAATTTTATGATTATAAAATTAATGTGGCACATTTTACTCCTAAATGTCACGTGTGCTTGAGAAGTTTTGGAAAAGTCCATATTTTGCTAACAAAGGGATTTTTATGCAATCATGTTTTTTTAAAAGGTACTGCACAAAAAAAAAAAAAAAAGATAAATCTATGGAAGGGGGAAGACACAGAAGGCACCGCAAGCTCGCAGGTCCTCAGTGGAGCGATGGAAACTAGACCCAGAGCGAGGACTTGGGCTTGGTAGACCCGAGATCAGACACAGAGAACATGTGACATGATCAAGATGGCAGGACAGGCAAAAGAGCAAAGTAGAAACTTAAGAAAAAGAAGTTCATAAAACTTCTCCAGGCCCCAAAAATACCATTAGACTCCAGAGGGTTAAATAATGTCACAAGAGCGTCAGTGTGCGTGTGTGTGTTTGTGTGTGTCTCACCTGACTGACTCTTTCCACTCCATCTCTCCACCCTCGTGCTGCGATGTGTCCATCTCGGTGAAGAGGGTGGGTGTGGGCTCATCTTCCTCTCTGAGGATGTGGAGTAGTCTCTCTGCAGCAGGAGACACTGTCACACACACACCCACACACACACACACCCACACCCACACAAACACACACACACACACACACACACACTTAAGCTACTACAAATACATACATTTACCTTAAAATGCAAGAGTAATATTCGTAACATATATATAATATGTGAGCAATGCAACTAAACAAAACAAGCATCAGAAGTAAGTTTACAGTGAGGGAAGTGTTCCTGATTCGACCTCTCCTTCATTTTCCACATCATCTCATGTATTCTCTTTACTATACTATGAATAAAAAAATAGATTTTTCAATTTAGAAACTTGATGTCAGAAGGTTAGGTTGATGTGGATGTTTCTTAACCTCTTGCTATTCAGTTGCTAGGCTGTTCTGTGTGGTTGTCAATTCTCAAATAACCATTATGATGAGTTTTGTTCCACCCGCTTAAATGATAAAAGTACTTGTGCTGTAAAACCTATTAAGACTGTGTCTGTTCCCAGAATAGTGAGGTCAAAATATAAATATAAATATAATGTAGGATCTAGAAAAAATCTTATCGTAATTAAACCAGAAAAATGTAAAGTAAATGAACAAAAACAATTTTTAAAGTTTGGGCTCATAAATATTAGATCACTCACACCAAAAGCAGTTATTGTAAATGAAATGATCACAGATAATAGTTTTGATTTACTCTGCTTGACTGAAACCTGGCTAAAACCAAATGATTATTTTGGTCTAAATGAGTCTACTCCACCAAACTACTGTTATAAGCATGAGCCCCGTCAGACTGGTCGTGGCGGGGGTGTTGCAACAATATATAGTGATATTCTCAATGTTACCCAGAAAACAGGATACAGGTTTAACTCTTTTGAAATACTAATGCTAAATGTTACTCTGTCAGACATGCAAAAGAAATCTAATGTATCTCTTGCTCTGGCTACTGTGTATAGACCACCAGGGCCGTATACAGAATTCCTAAAAGAATTTGCAGATTTCCTCTCAGACCTTCTAGTTACAGTTGATAAGGCGCTAATCATGGGAGATTTTAATATTCACGTTGATAATACAAATGATACATTAGGACTTGCGTTTACTGACCTAATAAACTCCTTTGGAGTCAAGCAAAATGTCACCGGGCCCACTCATCGTTTTAATCATACACTAGATTTAATTATATCGCATGGAATCGATCTTACTGCTATAGATATTGTACCTCAAAGTGATGATATTACAGACCATTTCCTCGTATCGTGCATGCTGCGTATAACTGATATTAACTATATGTCGCAGCGATACCGTCTGGGCAGAACTATTGTTCCAGCCACCAAAGACAGATTCGCAAATAACCTGCCTGATCTATCTCAACTGCTATTTGTACCCAAAAATACACATGAATTAGACAAAATTACTGACAACATGGGCACTATTTTCTCTAATACATTAGAAGCTGTTGCCCCAATCAAATTGAAAAAAGTTAGAGAAAAACGTACTGTACCATGGTATAACAGTAATACTCACTCTCTCAAGAAATTAACTCGTAGTCTTGAACGCAAATGGAGAAAAACTAACTTAGAAGTTTTTAGAATTGCATGGAAAAACAGTATGTCCAGCTATAGACAGGCTCTAAAAACTGCTAGGGCAGAGCATATACACAAACTCATTGAAAATAACCAAAACAATCCAAGGTTTTTATTTAACACAGTGGCTAAGTTAACAAATTACCAGATGCCACCTGATTCAAATATTCCACCAACGTTAAATAGTAATGACTTTATGAATTTCTTCACTGATAAAATAGATAACATTAGAAATACAATAGCGAATGTAGATTCTACAGCATCTAACACTTCAGTTTCATCCATCGCACCCAAACATAAACTGCAGTGCTTTACAACCATAGGACAGGAGGAGCTAAATAAACTTATCACTGTATCTAAACCAACAACATGTTTATTAGATCCTGTACCCACTAAATTACTGAAAGAGCTGTTACCTGTAGCCGAAGAACCGCTTCTCAATATCATAAACTCGTCGTTATCTTTAGGACACGTCCCAAAACCATTCAAGCTGGCGGTTATCAAGCCTCTTATTAAGAAACCAAAACTAGATCCTAGTGTACTGGCAAATTATAGGCCTATTTCAAATCTTCCATTTATGTCTAAAATTTTAGAAAAAGTTGTGTCTGCTCAATTGAGCACCTTCCTGCATAAAAATGATCTGTATGAAGAATTTCAGTCAGGTTTTAGGCCCCACCATAGCACAGAAACTGCACTTGTTAAAATTACAAATGACCTGCTCCTTGCGTCAGACCAAGGCTGCATCTCATTTCTAGTCTTACTTGATCTTAGTGCTGCGTTCGACACCATAGATCATGACATACTCATAGATCGATTACAAAACTATACAGGTATTCAAGGGCAGGCTCTAAGATGGTTTAGATCCTACCTGTCCGATCGCTACCATTTTGTTTACTTAAATGGGGAGTCATCTCATTTATCATCAGTAAAATATGGAGTGCCACAAGGATCCGTCCTAGGTCCCCTTCTATTTTCAATATACATGTTGCCCCTTGGTAATATTATTAGAAAATACGGAATTAGCTTCCACTGTTATGCTGATGATACTCAGCTATATATATCAACGAGACCAGATGAAACTTCCCAATTATCTAAGCTAACAGATTGTGTTAAAAATGTAAAAGATTGGATGACAAAGAATTTTCTCCAATTA
Organism: Carassius auratus; assembly: GCF_003368295.1. Classification (NCBI taxonomy): domain Eukaryota; kingdom Metazoa; phylum Chordata; class Actinopteri; order Cypriniformes; family Cyprinidae; genus Carassius; species Carassius auratus. Next base: position 16,955,932 of record NC_039277.1, on the reverse strand, counting down.
AATTCGGATAAGACGGAGATATTAATTATTGGACCAAAAAACACTACACAGAATCTTGTAGATTACAATCTGCAACTAGACGGATGTACTGTAACTTCCTCTACAGTCAGAAATCTGGGTGTTATATTAGACAGCAATTTGTCTTTTGAAAATCATATTTCCAATGTTACAAAAATTGCATTCTTCCATCTTAGAAACATTGCCAAGCTACGAAACATGTTATCTGTTTCTGATGCAGAAAAGCTAGTTCATGCATTCATGACCTCTAGACTGGACTATTGTAATGCACTTCTAGGTGGTTGTCCTGCTTCTTCAATAAACAAGCTACAGGTCGTCCAAAATGCAGCAGCGAGAGTCCTTACGAGGTCAAGAAAATATGATCATATTACCCCAATTTTACAGTCTCTGCACTGGCTACCTATTAAGTTCCGCATCAGTTACAAATTATCATTACTTACCTATAAGGCCCTAAATGGTTTAGCTCCAGCGTACCTAACTAGCCTTCTACCATGTTACAACCCATCACGCACCCTAAGGTCACAAAACGCTGGACTTTTGGTAGTTCCTAGGATAGCAAAGTCCACTAAAGGAGGTAGAGCCTTCTCACATTTGGCTCCCAAACTCTGGAATAGCCTTCCTGATAATGTTCGGGGTTCAGACACACTCTCTCTGTTTAAATCTAGATTAAAAACACATCTCTTTCGCCAAGCATTCGAATAATGTATCTTTTTAATTGTGAGTGTAGTTGCATCTGATCAAAGGTGCATTTTTATTCATTAGCTTGGGTTAAACTAATTTTACTTTGTTGGATCAGCAGCTATGCTAATGATGTCTGTATTTTGTTTCTATGTTTTGCCACGGGATTCACATCCCGTGGTAACTAGGATTTACACAAGCTCCAGTCTGGATCCAGAACACCTGAGAAGAGATGATGCTGACCCTCAGAGGACCTCAGATGATGCTAACCCTGAATGAACAAACAGAACTAACAATTATTCCTAAATGTGTGACTTAATCATATAATAACTTAATTAATAATATTGATAGTTCATCGTCTAGCTGACTACGTCTTGTATTATTATTATTTTTTAGTTTTTCTAAAATCCTGTCAAATGTGCACAAACTACTAGCTACTACTAAATATTGTAGAAACATAATTTTCTGTAAAGTTGCTTTGTAACGATTTGTTTTGTAAAAAGCGCTATACAAATAAACTTGAATTGAATTGAATTGAAAGTTGCTAGGGCATTTCTAGATACATGCTTACTCAAAAGAGACCTTGTTATCTATGTAAACTACCATTCTACAGTTTTGGGTTGGTAAGATATTTTGGTGTTTTTGAATGAAGTCTGTTATGCTCATCAAGGCTGCAGTGCTATTTTAGTATCATTAAGATATTATAATAGTTCTATACATATTTAGAATTTCATATTTACTGTACAAATTAAAGGTTTTTCACCTGTTGTATAAACTGCAATGGCAAAACCATATAACTTTGAAAAGAAACTGCAGATGCTTTCATCCAACAAGCAACATTGCAAGCAATTAAGAATGAAAAAGTAAGCAAATAAAAACTGTCCATGCAAAAGAGGTCAATAATAGTAGCCGGTAGCTGAACACCTCCTGAGCAAACGGGTTTGATTCTCTGCATTTTAAACAGAAGCCTATTAGACTGTATGACGTACAGTATAAGTCTGGGTGTTATGTTTTGCCTGAGGCTCAGGCTAAACTGACCCTGTGCTGACCGGCTTGAAATTAAACCTGAATATGACATTAAGATGTACGGATCCCGACGCCTTCAACTATCCTATCATCATTCATGTATCTCATCAAAACGAGAATCTGATCTCAAAAGCCAGAGCTTTCAGATCTGAGAATGCTCTGAATTCAGCTTGATTCATGCATCAGCCGATAACGTGACATATGAAGTCAGATTCAAATCAACATTATTGTTTAAAGATAAGTAGGCTATCTTAACAATCTTCTTTCGAAGACAAATATCTTAGCTGAAATATGCATAAATCTCTTCGTAAAGCAGGCTGATATCCCAAAACGTTTCAAAAGAATTTGTTTGGTAGATTAATTTAGAATAACCATGTGACAGTGGCTTATTCTAATCTGATGCACGATGCCAGAATCAACATCTAACATCAGCAGACCTGTAGGGCTTTAATCAAATTCATTGACACTATAGTCTAAAGTCAATTTACAGAAGCTCCAGTGTAAAACCTGTTCACAATCTAATGTCATGTGCATGAACTCTGATGTTTAATGGCGCAGGTCGGTGCTTGTGAGTCCATTCATGACCATCTTACAAAGAATTACTCTTTTCTTCATGATTGTTAGCATGTGGGTTTTGGTCACACTTTATTTTAGGGTCCAATTCTCACTATAAACTAACCATTAACTATGACTTTTGCCTCAATTAACTCCTTATTTGCTGCTTATTAATAGTTTTATAAGGTAATTGTTAAGTTTAGGGTATTATGTAGGATTATTGATGTCATGCATTATATGTACTTTATAAGCACTAATAAACAGCCAATATGTAAATAATAGACATGCCAATAAGCAACAAGTTATTGGTGTGAATTGGACCCTATACTAATCCTTTTAATCCTAAAGTAACGGTCACAAATACGTGTGGTTGTAGAATGCAGAGTAGGTTACAATGCACCGGTTTATTTATAGCTCACGCACTGGAATCACATTAATGATCAAATCTTTGATTCAACCGTTTATCAGCTTGTTTTCTTTCACAGGTTTTGTATTTCTTTATGGAACTAACTGATCGTAGGCCTCATTGATCCAAGGTTATGCACCTCAGTTTTTGAGTGAACATTACCAAAATGATCACTCCAGAACTCCAAAGATGCATAAGCTTATATCAACGAGAGAAATACAAAACCTGCTGTGCTACTTGAAAGAAAAGAAGTTGACAAAAATATCAAATTCACGATTACATGATTATATAGCATAAGGAGAGATTCACAAGAAACTTTTCAAAAAGTTAGTCATTTAAATGAGAACACCAATAGAGGATGTTCAGTACAACACAAGGGTTAGAAAATAACCAACAGAATCTCAGTGATACTAAATATCACTGTATTTTGTAACTAATCTATTGAGATCTATATAGACGGACTCTAAAAACAAGAATATAAATAGGTGAGTTTCAATTTTATAGTGTTTATGAGATAATTAAAGTTATACATGTATAAATAAACAAGTAAAGTTTAGATAAGTAATTGTATTTAAATTTGTGTTATTTTAATATAATTGAGATACAATTATTGTTTTTGTTAAATGTTTTTTTTATTTGTTCATTTTATTTCACTTTTAAGTATTTTAGCACATCAAGTTACACTGAGAAATGGTGCTGAAATTTTATATAATATTTTATTTTATGATAATGACATTTTTGATGAAATTAGTTTGTAGTCGCCTATAATAACCCTGATTTAAAAATATATTTAAAGTATATTATACTTTTATTTTTATTTACATGTAATACGTGTTACATATAAATGCTTTTTTGTTATATGTGTTCCTGTGATATATTAACATTGGGGAAAAAAATTATATTATTAACATAAGTGTACATGGAAAAACATTCCAACAGTAAATAATGAAATACTTTTTAGCTTATTATTAACCTTTTATGTCATGACTAGCTGTGTAAACAACCACGAAGACGATCAATAAACATAATCTTTAATAATCCAGAGAGGGTAAAGCCAGCAGGGGTACAGGCAATCCAAAAACAGCTACACAGAGATGAGACCAAGGAGAACAGAACATAAATAGTGACGATAACGAGACAAACCTGAACCTGGACACAGAGCAAAACACAAACAGAGTCCATGGTGGTGTGACACTTTATACTCTCCCGTTTCTTTATCAAAAAGTGTATTGTAGGTCAGGTACATCTGCCAAGATCCTCTTACCATCCTCATCCTCATTGTGTCAGCTGCGGTGACCACTTCTCCTGCTGCCAGTCATGGTCCATCCTGACAGGAAAAAAGGCAGAATAAAAGACTATTATTAAGGCAAGACACTAAAGGAAAAAACACAAGCACGTAGTGAACCGTGGATGCCATACCAAATAATTCGACACCAGATTGAGAATTGTGGCATACCTAAATTAATCTAATTTATACAAGATATTCCTTTTCTAAAAACATGATATGTTATGGTTTATGGAGTGATAAAAAAGGAATCCAAAAATTCCCTAAAGCAAAAAATCTCGACAAAAAAACTTGAACCAAACTTTACCCAAGGTTCAGATTTCTGTTCTAGATAATAGGTAAATTCATGCATATTTAATTACATAATGCATAATTTTCATATTTAAATTTGAAAACTTGTAATACAGAAGAAATGTATTTATACACCGTGATTATTCAGCTGGGGATGCATGGGGATATCTATCAACATAATGAAGGCTTTGCATATTTTTATTTTAGCTTAATTAAAGTAAGAAAAGCACTTTGCAGATTATATCACATCAACACAACTAATAAGTGCTCATGAGTTATTTGTTTTTGATAGTTATGGCTGGCATTGTTTTTAATTCCTCCAGCATTCTCTTGGGATACGTCTCAGTGTCTCAGCATCAGTGACCGTAAGAGGACCTGAAAGAACCCCGCGCGGTGTGGCACCTGGACCTTCAGCTTCATTAGATCAATGTCTCTGTCACTGGTGTGAAAGGAAAACCCAATTACACACACACACACACACACACACACACAGCTCTCTTATGTCACAGAATCGATCGATTCCTACATTCAGAAGCAGCAGTCTGGCACAGTGCTCACAACCACTCAAACTAAAACTATTAAAAACACTTTTGTTAACTGAAATAAAGCTGAAGTTAAATAAAATATGACTATTAGATAAAATAAACAATTTAACTAAACAAAAATTAGAAAAAATACGAAAATGAAAGCAAATTCAAATCAAAATGGTAATAGTCAAACCAAGTGGCATCTGGATAGAACTACACTAATGTCAAAACCATAAAATGTCAATACTTTTTCTCATTAATACTGAACATTATACCTAATGTTTTATCACTTAAAATTCATTTAAAACTTCTCTTTGTAAAATGTTTTGCTAGAAAAGGATGATTGCGCAAGTGAGATCTTTGATAAAAAAAACTAAATTAATGAAATAAACCGATATTTAATAAATACATGAGTTATTATTAAAACAACAACAAAAAACAAGATAAATAAATATATATATATTTATATTATATTTAAAAGTAAACCTTTTGGGGCCACTGCAAATGATTTGACAATAAATAGATTTTGAAATAGATTTAAAATAGGTTAAAAAATATATATAAAAAAGGTCTGTCATAAAATTACTTTTTATGTAGCAATTTGCTGTTTGCATAATGTTTCAAGTACATTTTTAAACAAGGAGCACAGCTGAGAGTGTAAATTATCCACGAGATGGCACCACAAACACACCTGACTGCAATTCCAGTTTTTCTTCAGATCATAATATCACAGACAGATGATCGTGTATCGTGATATTGTTTTCTGGTCGTGTTCTCTGTTGTGTTTGTAGTAAACTGATGTGAGGCTGTGTAGAAAACATCACACTTCAGCTCTGAAACGTAGGCTAAAAAAAAAATTTTCATTTAAAAATATGTTGCATTTTTCATGTGTAAATGACTTTGAATAAAAACATCTGTTAAATGGGCGTAAAATGCAAATATAATGATCAACATAATGCTTCATTTCATTACAACAACAGCAAAAAATCCATATACTAATGAATATTTCATATGATGAAAGGAGTTTAATGAATGAATATTACTAATGAACCACAAGCAAACTCTAGAGCATATGTTCCCTATAATATAAACTTGACATATGATCGACATCCTAATGCTGCAGATATTTACATATAAATAACTAGATTTAAAATGATCTAAAGTGTGATGCTTCCTCAGCTAACAAAATATGCTCCACGAATGTTTTGCTAACATCACCATTAAGTTTTAAATGTGTTATTTCTGAATGTTTTCTCTGTTGTCACTTTAGCAAAATAAATCACTGTTGTTCAAGTATGAGGGATAGTAATAGTGATGCATGATAATCTTCAATGGTTCTTCGCATAATTAAGATGGAGATTGAAGCAGACATGCTCGGTGAAGATGGAAGGCTTGTGTTCTTGCTGTGCTGTACACAAACTTTTCACTCTGACGGATCATAATAAATTAAAAACTTGTAAGCCTGCGATGTCCTTGCGGATAAGCAGAGGATAAGACTTCTCATCCAAATGGATGTGGGCTAGTTCTACGCTTCTTCAGAGAAGGAAGTCTCCATAAAATCCTCTCACTTGAGACATAATAATCAGGGATTTAGAGGTGAACTTAAGCCAGAGTCAGATGCACCGCATGATGAGTACGGGATAATGAGCGTTTGGCTCTTTCAATGGCGTCTGTGAACACACTAGAGATACTTCGGGGGGATTCTTATTCTGTCAACACACATGCATGCTCACAACTCTGCTGTCTGCAGGTCAAACTGAGGAGATGGATGGCATACTTATCATTTTCACCAGCAAGCCAAGGGTAGGTTGAAAAGTTGTTGTGAAATCTTGTTGGCACATTAAATCAGCCATCTCTATGTCTCTGGACCTCTAATTTGATCCACGATCAGTGAACTGAAAGAAAGCAGGATCTGTTTAGGAGGTTCTGTAATGAACCCTCGATGGAAGTGCAACATCTATGGGGTCCAAAAGTTTGAGAGCACTAATCAAAATGCATCTTTTTTGCATATTTGCATTGAAATTTAATACAATTATGTTTTCATTAGAAATTATATTTGAGAATGTTCCAAAGAGCACGTATACAAAAAGCAACATGATTAATGTCACTAATTTACTTTTGACCTTCAAATACTACAGTGCAATTGAAAAGTAGTCTGAATATTATTATAATTTCAAATAATTATTTTCTATTCAAATATGTTTTAAAATGTAATTTATTTCTGTGCTGCGCAGCTGAGTTTTCAGCATCATTCCTCCAGTCTTCAGAGTCACATGATCTTCAGAAATCATTCTAATACGCAGATTTGCCACTCAAGAAACATTTTTTTATTATTTATCAATTTTAAAAACAGTAGTGCTGCTTAAAGCTGCGGTAGGGAACTTTTGACGCTCTAGCGGTTAATAAACAGAACTGCTTGCGTCTTGCGGAAGAACATCGTAGCCGGAACTACTTCACTCTGTTTATGTCTATGAAGAATCACAAAGGCCGCGCGGTACCCCCGAAGCAATCTAAAATAGTCCGAATATAAACACTTATTATAGGTGCACCCTAGTGATTCAGGACAAGCTAAAAACGCGGTTTGGAAAATGGATTCATGGTGTACTCGCTTATTATATACATTTTGTAAATCTTGAACACAAACAAAGTTACGGACCGCAGCTCTGATTGGTTGTTTCTTACCTGGAGCGGATGTATTTCTGCAAATGGCAATAGGACACTGGGAGGAGCCAGAGGAGCTTGATTTTTTCACAGATTATCTGTCTCATATTCTACTGTCAGGACATAATGACAGGTTTAACAAATACATTTTTACAAAAGTTACCTGCTACTTCAGCTTTAATATTTTGGTGGAAACTGTGATTCATTTTCTCAAGATTCTATGATTAATAGAAAGTTCAAAAGAACAGTATTGTTTTTGAAAAAAAAAAATCATTTGTAAATTATAAACTGTCATTTCATTTCACAAGTCCTTGCTGAACAAAAGTATTTAATTCATAATATTTTAAATGCTAGTGTATCTCTTCTTTCTTTGACATCACACAATTTCTTTGCTTTAAACTTTTCAAAATCCTAAAACCAGATTGTTGAGTTCCAGATTTTCAATGTGGCTTCATTAAAAGAACAAGGGAACATTCATAGAAATGATTCAGATCCCCTAAAAGTGTCAAGAAACAGTGCAATATATTTGCTTTTGTGTAAAATTAAAAGAATTAAACATTTCATAAATGATAATCATACTTTTGAAGCCTATCAAAAAGTCATTTCAGTTCCGTTTTGCTCCTCTTTCCACATTTCTAGAAATGATTGCTGAAATGAATAAGTCAACAAAACCATGGCTGACTGAACACCATAATTACCAGAGTCTAATTTACATCTCGTTCATCATAAAAGTTCCCTGCTTCTCCTCCTAGCAAGTGTTGAGAGCTGCTTGTACACTGCACTTACTCATTAACGTTTAATTAGGAATCAAATGACAACTTGTTGCTGTTAATGATTTCCTGGCAAATCTCTGATTGTCAGCTGTTTAGCGGGCAATTATGAAGACGCTATTAAAATACTTTTGCTTAGACCATGGCAAAATAAATAAATAAAACACACTATATGTTTCTGCAACTAAGTTAAAGAAACCCCAGAGAACAGCCTATCACTGATCTCTTTTTTATATTATTTATTGTGTGTGCACTGTTTATGGGAAGAATGCTGGTAATTGTATCGGTTTGTTCACTCACCGAAAACAGAGATGATTGCATTGCTCCACTCTCCAAGAGATCACGCTTCAAATCCAATTGAATTGGTGTGAACCCTCATATGGAGCATGTACATCCAATTTCTGAATGAAATTGGAATTGACATTTCATTTCTGAAGATCACGTGTGCATGGCATCCTTTTAAACGCTCACCTGGTCCTGCTGTGTCACACGTCGCCCTCGCTTGTCATGGGCTCATCAGAGATCATCCTAAAAATGAATGAATAAATCATTTTGCTAAATAAATCCAGCAGCTGAGCTCTTGACATGGCCATTCATGTGATTGAAATTTATGATGTTCGGATCCTTTCTTTCTCGACCCAAACAAGATTTGTATGCATGTATATTAGGTATTGTTTTTATGAAACTCACGTCTTTGATCAAGCATCTCTTTTTCTCTCTCCATTACTGTCACCTGATGGTTCCTTGCCACTTTTGCCTTTGGCTTGCTTGGTTGGGGTTTAAAAAATAATTAATATTTAGTCGTTTTGATTTGAAAGCAGTGGCACCATCAGATAAAAACAGTTCTTGAACTGAATAATGTCAATATTGTCTTCTGCTTTATAGCGTGAATTCACTTTGTTCATAATTGATCAATTTGGCAACATCAACTGCAAATGAATCGACACTGAACTGACTCGGAGTTAAATAATGATAGCATGGTCTTTTTAGAGCTTCCTTAAAGAAGAATATGGATTTGTATCATTTGTGAATATCATTGATTCTGTTATTTTCTTGTATAATTCTGTGAAGCAGCTTTGAAACAGTAAAGCACCATAAAATTAAAGGTGACTTGACTTGATATTTCTGTGGTAAGTTCCGTGAAGTAGATCTGTAGAGAAAATACAAGACAGATTTTTATTATAAAATATGATTAATTAATAGCATTTAATTCAATTTCATGCAATAAGTTTTTACACATGGAACAAGACTTATGACTGAATTTTAAGAGGAAAATGAATGCATTCTACAGTTTAATGATACAGGATGGTATGGACTTTATTGATTATCATTCTCTCTCTGAAGGACAACAATTCCTCAACATGCATCGCTTTTCTATTCGTTGCGTGCCTTCGAGGAAATTCTACCATGTGAATGAGTTTTCTCCAAAGCAGCCTCTTTGAAACTCAATTACCCTTCATTTACGTCAGGGCCAAGCAGTTTCCAGACCAAAATATTTATGTATTCTTGTAGATTCAGGTTTTAATTCTAAGACTACAGCATTATCAAAAAACACTGTATACTGCAAGAAGAAGTGTCTCACGTTTGGTAATTAAGATACTTCTCATCCTCTTCCATCATTCTAGTGGATTACATTCTAGCGAGCAGCAGGTGACGTGTGAAATTGAATTTCCATTTCCCTGCTGTCAATTCCGATCGCTCACATTCGGCTGGACACTTGCCGCCACCAGGGAGGGACTGGACAGGTGCACAGAGTGGGACCAAAACAAAACAAATCAATGGCTAAAACCTCACTGCTGATCTGGTCAAGATCATTCACCCAGTCATAACACCATCTGACCATTTCAAAAGATCCCTGAACGCTTCTGACAGCACGGCATATGTTCTTGTTTTGATCTGATAACAGAACTGTAAAGCATCATCCTGGGTGCCACCAACAACAGTCCCAGTGTAATATAACTATTTGTGTCATAGACAACATTGGTTTCACTTCTGCTGTTATACTTTTGGGCCACTTTCTTAATAATAAAACCATTTAGACTCTCAAAAATTGTTATAAAGAACATTACTTTAGTGAAATGCAGTTATGGTAGCAGAATGAAGGAACGATATGTTTCAGACCAAAAAAGATAGTTTGACAGTAGAGCATGGAATTATGGCCAATTGCTTTTATTCTGCACTCAGTAATATAATAGCCCTATGTTCCCTCTGCTGCCAAGTAAATCTTAACCTCAGGAAAACCCTGTGTGTTTGACTGCATATTTCATTTGCAATGTGCTGAAGCCTACGAAGATAAGTTTAAGTGTAGGAAAACAATGAATAAAGTCAAAAGAAAAGAATGCTTCACCCTCTTGGAGAATTAAATGACCTCTAAATTTGCATAGGTCAGTGAAAAGCATATTTATTGGCATGTGCAGAGGTCACTTGAAAATAGGCCATTTACTAATTGAACTTTGTCTTTGCAAAGCAGCTATGCATGGTGATGAATTGAAACTAATTCATTTGTAGTGCTCCTACATTTTTGTCTGGAAGAAAACGTTCATTTATGTCCTAATTTTTTTGTCAACATTTTTCAGATGATGATTAATGACCTTTCCACAACAACAAAAAAAAAAAAAAAAAAAAAAAGAGAAAGTGAGAAATTGCTGTCAAAAAAACATAAACAAAAAATCAGCTCGAGTTTAGTTTAGTGTCTTGCTTATTATGCAAATACGAGAAAGAAACCACGAAGAAACACTTGAAATATTTCTTAATATATATTTTTTAATAATTACAATCCACATAGATTACATTTCACTCCCCTCCATCTTCAAAATGTTAATTATTTTATCCAATGTAATTGAAGAATGCCTTAGTTTTGGGTAAGACTTCATTTTAAGATCCATGTACTTACTATTATTATAACAATTAATTATGCATAATTACATGCAAGTAACTCCTTTTCTTCTCAAACACGTTTGAAAGTCAAACAATGACAAGTGCCAGTAAGAAGGATGCGCGTGTTCACAGGCGCGTGACTGGAAAGATGCAGCGCACTGTGTCAACCCTTGTTCGTAAGTGCGCGCACACGCGATTTTGGTGAAGCGCGCCAAGTACGCGCTCGCTATTCACCCTGCCGTGCATTCTGAAGACCCTAAGACAAGAACCCTGGCATTTCGCTTGCTCATTTGGACCTCTTTTTTTTTTTCAAACTCAACTTTAGAGCAACAAAGCAAATACATTTTGCTTGTTCGCTGGAATGCTTTTTCTCTGATGATTTATTGATCATGGATCCTCTATACAACACTTCGCAAAACTCGAGCGGCCACGGGACTAACGGTTCTTTGGTCAATGACACGGACGTGTTGTCGAACCAGTTCGTTCAGCCGGTGTGGCAGATAGTTCTGTGGGCCATGGCGTACTGCTGTATAGTTCTGGTGTCAGTTGTTGGAAATATCACTGTTATTTGGATCATTTTAGCGCATAAGCGCATGAGGACTGTGACCAACTATTTTCTTGTGAACCTTGCGTTCGCAGAGGCTTCTATGTCGGCTTTCAATACCGTTATTAACTTTGTGTATGCAGTGCATAACGAGTGGTACTTCGGACTTGTTTACTGCAGATTTCACAACTTCTTTCCAATAGCAGCTGTCTTCGCTAGTATTTATTCCATGACAGCAATAGCCCTGGACAGGTGAGCTATTGATCTTTTATGATGCATGTACTATGGTATTCTTAGAAGAACCTTGTAGGTCATTGTAAATGTCATTGTACATAAATATCCACTGTATGCATCGAATTGTATTGCCATCACTTTATAAGCATGGTCCTACCACAGCAGTGTTGGGTGTAATGCATTACCAAATAACTAGCTGTGAGTCACTTCTGATGTATAGAGTGTAGCCTATAGCAATTCTATGTAAAACAGTAGGGAATTTAACATTAAAGATGTACATCTAATGTCAGATGTTTTTTAATGTAACATTGACACTTTAAATACTTTGATCCGTTCAAGAATGATTTCTGGAATTTTATATTATTTATTTGAAAGAATTAAAGAGCAGTTTCATGTCTATCAGTGTATTGTTCAAACTGGTATAGGTAGAATTTAGAAAGTAATTAATAAGTAATGCAGTACTTTATTAGAGAGCGTAATTATTGCAGTAATCTAATTAGACTGGTGAAGATGTAATTAGTAGCTAATTAATTACTTTTTTTTAGAGTAAATTACTCAAAACTGTACCACAGTTATATTTTATAATCCTAGTTGGGTAAAAAATCCTTTATCTCTGCTCCACAGCATCTGATACCATCATTGTTCCATAGTACCATCATTTTTGGGAGGATGGAGTTGATGCAATTCGAACCCGTGTAGAAAAACCTCCAAAAAAAAACTCCAATAGTCATCTCACTCCCCAAATCAAATCAGCTGGACTGGGCAAATAATTTCAGGGCAATTCAAGTGGATGATACTCCTTTGAGTTTGCATAAATAACAGGTCATTGCCTTTGTTAAACTCCCCCTGCAGGTACATGGCTATCATCCACCCACTCCAGCAGCGCCTGTCGTCCGCTGAGACCAAGCTGGTGGTGGGGGTGATCTGGGCCCTGGCGCTGCTCCTGGCTTTCCCCCAGTACTACTTTTCCAGCACCGCTCAGCTACCAGGACGAACCGTGTGCTACATCAACTGGCCTGAGTACAGTGTGTGGGATTTCCAAAAGACGTAAGTCAAGTCAGACTTGCTGTCAAGTCTGCGCTGTCAAAGTCAGTGATGATAAAAGTCAGTGAGATCTGTAAAATCAAATGTGTCACCCATGGCAAATACTCAGAGATAAACTGTTTTGAACAAACTCAAGTGCATGTTCGTTGGATAGCCTACCAGGAGAATGGCATTTGAAAACGTCAAAATACACTGGGAACTGGACATACAGTCAAACTCAAAGCCTGAGTCGCAATTCAAAGTTTGTGCAGAGTGTGGTTTAACTTCTATTTCAGCAACAACATAACAATGAAAAATCTGACAATGCAATTGAAAACAACATTAGAGAAACCATAGGGTGCACTATCAATGCTATTCCGTAGGACCAGTACCAAGTATGTGGCATGGTCTGATTTTTTAAATGAATATTTAAACTGTGGCTAAGTAGAAATAGATCCTGTCCTGCATCTTAATCACATCTTTATCAGCTACTGAATGAGTTTTGATAGAACTTCACACATGGTCCGTACTCTAATTGCTGCCAACTCCAATCCAATTCTCCAATATGCTGCCAGTCTAATGCAATGTCCACATAGGTGACAGGTGCCGACAGCATATGGTTATTTCCATTACAGCTTAGTTGTTCACCCACGCATACAGTCAATCTTCCTGCAGGCTTTCCCCGTCACTGAAATGCAGTGAGCATGTATAGCTTCTTCAAGTGACATAAACCGGTCACATCTCACAAATGTGACACATATTTGACAAGAATAATTTCTCGAGGATGTTCTTGAGCTTTTGTCAGCCAGAACTTTCTTTAAAGGCATAGATAGTCATTGAGAGACCAAATCTTGTTAACATTGGTGTTCGAGATAAGGAGCTCTGATCAGTGGACCCTCTTTAACTGCAGATAGATCTTTGAGTGTGATGATGGATAGCCAGAGATGGACAGAAAGGGAAGATGGCGAGAAGGGCAGAACGGGTTCTTTCACACCCACATATTTTTGCATTTTAGCCACAAAAATAAGCACGATTTTTGCAAGTGCAATGCAGGCTTTTGTTTTCAGGCAATCACTTGTTATGCTAGCAATATTGTCTTCTTATTTCACACTACAAAAGGCAAGAAGCATTTTTTTAATTAATCAACTGGATAATTATTCAATTAGCTCTCACACACTTGAATAGTGATGGATGCTTGAAAAGCAGTAAAGACCCACAACTCATTTGGCTCATCCTAAATAGCATGTCTGTAGAATGTTCAATCAAAACAACAAAAGAGAAGCCGGCATTTCCATTGATGTTTTTGAACCGTCTTATGGGACAGGATTCAGAACATTTGTGGTAATGCATGAAAGGCCTGCGCATATTTTCCCTCTGTACCTCTACGGTGAGGCGAGTGTTTTTTCTAGATAAGCCTCGAGCTAATTAGCATGTTGAATTGCACGGCGCTCCAAAAGAAAAGAGAGGCACTGTCACAGCGCACGAATCCTGCGAGCATTCACAGTTCACGATTCACAAAATTTCCAGCGGTTATTTTTAAGTGCCAGCGAATGCGAGAAAACACACGGGACACGGAGGTGCTGGTGTGTGGCATTCTTTTGTGTAAAAAATGTGCACTCAAAATATGTCTCAACAACTTTGGGTCTATTTTCATCTTGGGTTTCTTGTCTTGTTCTTGTTCGTTGGCTGCCTCCAATTCTCCATCTGGCTGTTTTCTGTCTCTTCCTCTCTCACAGGTATTACGTCTGTGTGGTTGTGCTTATCTACTTTCTCCCTTTGCTCGTCATGGGTTGTGCGTACCTGGTGGTGGGATGCACTCTCTGGGCGAGTGAGATTCCCGGAGACTCTTCAGACCGCTACCGAGAGCAGCTAACCGCCAAACGGAAGGTCATCATCTGTAGAGTGCCTCACATAAAAGCTTAAATGTCAGTTGCTTTGCTGAAAAGACCAGCTTGGATAGATAGTAACCTAGCAACATTATCTAATGAAGTTGACCAACATTGAAGTTCTTTAAGTGATCAACTTTGCTGGTCTTTTCAAGAAGACCATGTAGGACCTGACGAGTGTTTGCTTTAGGTCACTAGGTAAACAACTAATCCAGGTTTTGCCTTACTTCAGCTCTTTCTATTTTAACTTCTGCAGGTGGTGAAGATGATGATTGTCGTTGTGTGCACCTTCGCCATCTGCTGGCTACCCTACCATGTCTACTTCCTGTTGCACCAGTTCCTTCCCCACTTGTTTGAGCAACGGTACATCCAGCAAGTGTACTTAGGAATTATGTGGCTTGCCATGAGCTCCACCATGTACAATCCCATCATCTACTGTCTTCTCAATGACAGGTAAGGAGTTGGCTTAGAGGCAAACACTTCAGGTTAGGCACAAACATTTATCATGGGTATCATGCAATCCTCTGTGCAGGTTTCGAGCTGGATTCCAGCAGGCATTCTCCTGGTGTCCTTGTGTCCCTCAAGGCTCATACGAAGGTCTGGAGCTCAAGTCCACTCGCTATCTTCAGACGCAGGCCAGCTTTTACCGTGCCAGCCGAATGGAGACCACGGTATCCACAGTGATGCCGGTTGTTGAGGGGGACCTTCAGGAGAACACAAATCGACGCTCCATAGATCTCACGTCTAATGGTTCTTCACAAAGCGCTTCAAAGACTGTATCAGAGTCATCCAGCTTCTATTCTAGCAACTATTTAGCTTAGGATGAATTTGAATGTAGGAAATGCTTTGAGTGTTAAAATACCAATCTTGTGAGAAGAAGGGGCAAATGATACACGTTCCAGGCAATGTCGTAGTGTGGAGATACAAACCAGACCAGGTTTTTAAGCTAATGTGTGAAAACGTGATATGCATAGTATATTGGAGCATTAATACTGTCTTTGTGTTTAGCTAAAGTTTACTACTCGAGGCAGCTGGCTAGAAATCATCCCTGGAAGAGTTGACCCAACAACTTACAAATCGTCATTTGCACCTGGACCCAGTGGGTTTGTTTAGGAAAACCTGACCAGCTGATCCCCTTGGCAATGATCTGTCTGTCGTTACTGCTGCTTGTCGATGATACGATAGCCAGCGTGACGACGTGGAAGGTTTGCACCTGTCGTTGCATATTACTGGACTACGAAGGTGACAATATAAAGGATTTGTATGGAAGGCAGAGAGGGTCATGATAAATATAGCGCAGCGAGAGAGAGAAAAATGGACTTTGTACTAACATAGCTACATCCATTTATATCGCCTTAATTCTCTGTTAAATCCAGAGTTATTATTAACATGTTCTTGAGTATCAGTTACAGCAATACTGCCTTTAAAAAAAAGACCATGGTATTTATTATTATTATTATTATTTTAAGTCTACCATTTGTTCTTGTATATGTCAATAACAGTGCAAATTATTTAAATGAAAATAGATCTCACGTCTAATGGTTCTTCACAAAGCGCTTCAAAGACTGTATCAGAGTCATCCAGCTTCTATTCTAGCAACTATTTAGCTTAGGATGAATTTGAATGTAGGAAATGCTTTGAGTGTTAAAGTACCAATCTTGTGAGAAGAAGGGGCAAAATGATACACGTTCCAGGCAATGTCGTAGTGTGAGATACAAACCAGACCAGGTTTTTAAGCTAATGTGTGAAAACGTGATATGCATAGTATATTGGAGCATTAATACTGTCTTTGTGTTTAGCTAAAGTTTACTACTCGAGGCAGCTGGCTAGAAATCATCCCTGGAAGAGTTGACCCAACAATTTACCCAATCGGCATTTGCACCTGGACCCAGTGGGTTTGTTTAGGAAAACCTGACCCAGCTGATCCCCTTGGCAATGATCTGTCTGTCGTTACTGCTGCTTGTCGATGATACGATAGCCAGCGTGACGACGTGGAAGGTTTGCACCTGTTGTTGCATATTACTGGACTACGAAGGTGACAATATAAAGGATTTGTATGGAAGGCAGAGAGGGTCATGATAAATATAGCGCAGCGAGAGAGAGAAAAAATGGACTTTGTACTAACATAGCTACATCCATTTATATCGCCTTAATTCTCTGTTAAATCCAGAGTTATTATTAACATGTTCTTGAGTATCAGTTACAGCAATACTGCCTTTAAAAAAAAGACCATGGTATTTATTATTATTATTATTATTTTAAGTCTACCATTTGTTCTTGTATATGTCAATAACAGTGCAAATTATTTAAATGAAAACCTAGCTTTTGATTTGTGGCCACCGATATTCTAACAGACATAGATATTCATAGATGTTGTGCATAGTAAGTATAATGGCATAATGTCTATTTTGATATATGTCTAACTATATACAGCCTTTACAGAAGTTCCTGCAACAACTACTGACCATTTTCAGCGTTGTCAAAATCTAGATTCCAGTAAGTGCTCGTTCTACATGTTGCTTTTAATGTGAGGTCCATTTTTCTCGTACAGTGGCTGTTGTACATCTGTGTACAATATCATGATGTTGTTTGGCGTGTGCTCGCTTTACATGCCTTTTTTAGCTCTAAATTGTGCAGGCTCTTGCTTTGTATGGCAGGTGTGAGAGCTGCTTTGATGCCTGCAGAGGAACAAAAAGAGCAGCGATGTTGCACCTTTTTGAACTGCTCTGCAGCTGCATGCACTAGCATCTCCGCTAACGTGATATCTCAGCCGTCTTAATGGACACGTTAAAACAGATAGAAACACAGTACTGGATTGACTTGCTTTGATATAGTGCGGTTTTTTGAAGGCCAATATTTTACCATAAACAAACCATTTTACCATTTTTTGGGACCATGATGTGAAGGTTATGCATCAAGTGAGGACATAAATAAGACTGAAGTAGCCCATGTCTGTGAGATTTGAGATCTAGATGGTAGTATGCTCAAAGTTAAGCTGATTTAATTTTTAGCAGATACACATTTTAAACTTCCAGTCTTACTTTCTCTAGAATACAGACACAAAATATTCACTCACGTTGTCAACGGCCATAAAATTAGTTTTTTTTTTTTTTGTCCAAACAAACACTCTCTTAAATGAGAAATGAGTCCTCTCTAATATCAACCAACACTCACCGACTTTGGCAATTGCAAGCAAAATATGTACATAATCTGTTCATGTAAAATACTTGTGCATAAAATTCAGCTTTTAGTTGTCTGTATAAAATACCTGAGAGTGTAAGAGCTTTAGATATATAGCCTTTCACTATTAATATTAGACTGAAATGGAGGAAACATTACTGTGTACTTTGAGACTGGCATTGCTTGATTATGTCTGCAAATGTACATTTGAAATGGCTCGTTTGCCTCTCTGCTTTGCTCAATAAAGTGACCAGATATCATTACCATATTCAGATGCAATACATTTTTAAAATAATTATTAATTCCAAACTTAACAAAATAACTTTTGCAGCCTCTGAAAAGTTTTTTTTAATATGAATTGGTTTAACTCTTTAATGAATTAACTCTTTTTATATGAAATGGTTTAACTCCCCACTTAAACTAAGAACCTATCATCACTCATGTTAGAGAAAGAAGGTGAGTTAAATGTGTATGAAAGAACACAATTAACAAGCCACAGCAGTGCAATGAGATAGATGCTTTGACTGTGTCAAATCAAAGCTCCTGATTGTTTTTCATCCTTAAAAGCTCCCTGTCCAGAGAAAAACTGGAACTGTGCTGTACTTCAGACTGGCTCTATTTTTAAAACCATTACTTCTAATAGTACATCAGGCTGTTCTGACAACTATAAGAACACCTTGCCAAGCTTGAGCCGTGTTCTCTATGGTCCTGTTCACTGGGGACAAAATGAAATCTGTTGGGTCCAATATTATCAAGATGTGCTGCATGCTCTGACAAGATGTCTGGCATCGGCCTCCATCAACTGTTATGTCTTTTTTTATACAGCAAATATTACGGTAGTGGATTGTATCAAATATTAATTTAATTTAATAAACTTCTTCATTAGCAAGAAAAGACTTAATGCTTGACTAGACTAATTATGATGATGATGCATGGGGCAGGGTTCTGCCAATGTGCAACCAGATGAGACACAGGGCCCACAACCGATCTAAAGTCTCCAGATAGACATTTGTTATCCATTCTCCATGCCCAAGCAACATTGCTCAAAAAAATGTGCCTTGCAAAATTGCTCAAAAAGTTGCCCAGTGTATCATCTGCCTACTCTAGACTTGGGAGCAACACCAAGCACTTCAGATCAGTGTTACACTGTCACTACATTTACGTATTAAGCATTGGCTAGAATAACTGAGAGACTTGTGATTGACAGACTGTGAGGCAAAAAACAAACAAAAAACCCTAACAAAAAATGTAATAATTTGTTGACAAA